>NW_026932133.1:0-50962 GCF_032062105.1 Saccostrea cuccullata | reverse complement strand
GCAAAGCAACGAATAGGTCTTCCGTTGGAGCTACGGACTAGAAGACGTAACCTTGAGTCGAGGTCAAAAGCCACATACTAAAGATATACAAGTAAAAAACCTTGTAAGAGAAGCAACTTACAATGTTTCGCTAGGAAAAAGACTGTAAAGGAATACTAGTACGTGTGACCTTGATCTTTCCAAATGACCTTGTGCTAAGCAATAACTAACTCTCGTTAGAGCTAAAATTGAGATAAATAGAGTTAGGTCAAGGTCAAAAGAAAGGCCAAGTTCAAAAATGGTGATGCCATTAAATAGCTCTCATCAGTATGCATCAACATGTGAAGTTTGATAACACCATTTTGAATGGTATGTTTAAAACTGAGCTAAACACTAATTTAAGAAAAGTGAGGTATATACATGTATATAAAGTCAAGTTTAAAAAAATGTTAATGCAATTGCATAACTCTAATTAATTACTATCAGTATATAAAGATTGACAAAAATATCTTGGATAGTTTGTTTGAAACTGAGCTTTGAACTGAGCTAAAGGCAAAGTGTGACAGAAGGAGAGAAGGAAGGACAGAAAGTAGGAAGGATGGAAGACGTCCGACAAACACCAAATGCCTTGGCCATATTCATGGCAGGGCATTACATGTCATGTATGATTATTGGTTTACATAAAAATAGGTCGTAACTTTCAGTCTCGGAATTCAACCCCTAAACTACATGTATATATGCATGTACAAAAACAAATCAACCGACTGACATTCTCTGCTTAGAAGGAAGACATTGTATTCATTTTAAGGGATGGGGTACTTATAGTGATGAGAGGAATTTAACAACCTGTCGGTCCATGAAACATTATTTTGGAATGTCTGTATACAGCTGCGTGGCTTTTCTTAGAATGAAATTAGTATTTTTTGAAATATCTAAATAATTCTTTTATTGACGCCGTGATATATTTGATAGGCTGTATAATAGCTGTTCGGATATAGTGCCGTTTGAAGGTCCAACACCTTTCTTTTAATATAACCAAAGGTTCTAGTGATCTTTTTTCCGTATAGTCGAAATGCATGGGAGAAAGAAAAAAACGTATGGGGTCGTTCAAAAACAAATTAATGAGTTGTGTTTTTCACCTACACAGACACTTTTTTTCTTCTGGTTTTCCTTTTTTGTGAATTGCCGTTTATTTTGTTTACAAGCTTGTGTTCATACCGCTGTTCATACGCGCTACCAATGTGAGAGGAGAAAACAAGACGTCGTCAAGCAACAATGACTGACCAGATGGACGTTTATATACATTGTAATCATTATACAACCAAATATCAGAGCGAATCGATAATTTAAGTACCTAGTTAAATACATAGGAATTCAATAATTAAGGAAAAATTCTAGGCAATAACGAATTTTTAATTAAAATCACTATGGAAAGAATTAGCATGTAAGGTTTATTTTGCATATCATTATGTGAAGCATTTCTTATTTTCAACAGAAAAAGCCTCAAAATGGCACATTTCAAGTGAATTGTGTTAGAAAGTGTCCACAAATAACAAATCACATATCTCAAGATCTTTGTGGGCGATGCCTAAAAATGTTATCTGAAAGAAAATTTTTTAAAAATTTGTCTTCTGCAACTTTTTAATATTAAATGGAAATATATTTCAATTTCATGTTTAACATGTATACATGTGATAAAAATTTTTTATATTTTTCATTGAATTTCAATTATTTAGATAAACAATAAGCGAAAGTTTTACACCATTTTCTAATTTTGTAAATTTGTATGGAAACGTAGTTCTGAAAGTACCTAGTTAAATACATAGGAATTCAATAATTAAGGAAAGAATTTAATTTATATTTTATGATAAATAGGCAATAACGAATTTTCTAATTTTGTAAAATCGTATTCTGAAAGCTCTGGATGTATATGTTTAGCCGCTCTTCTATGTAAAAGTTCATACATATAAAACATGTAATTATTATCGGCTGCGGTAGCGGCCAATCTTTATGTGATTGTGTTAGAGAGTGCACATGGGGAAATGAGACGTTTTTTTATTACTTCAATAAAATAATTCGTAAATTATAACAAGTAAAAATCATGCGTAAAATATTTTAAAAACTTGCTTAAACTTAATATTAAATGTTGAAATATATTTCAATTTCATTGTCATTAATATCTCATGATCATCGATAATTTATGGTCATATAAAAAGAGTTTACATCAGATACTCCCCAGCCTGAGAGTGTGTAAGATTTGAAAAGAAATCTCTTGATTTTCCGGATAATGATGATGTGGTTAAAGTGCATGGTGAATAAAAAAAATGAGGAGTTTTTCAACTTCTAGTAAAAATTGTTTTGAATTTGCTCTACATCTACAAATGACACAAAGATCATGAAGATATTTTTTTTTAATTTTGCACTGCGGTTTGCAGCATAGCCTGCTCTGCAGAAACCATGAGCATTATCACGTAATCAAGATCCAGGGTATCGAGGCTCGGACAGGCCTACACCTTCATTTTGATGACAATAAATTCTTCTTATACATCAATGAACATGATTTTTTTTTAACATCGATAAATCTATTTATGAGCAAATGCGGTAAAATTATTTTTTATTTTCCTTTGAAAACAGCCTGAAATAGAATTGAAAAACTATTTCAGCTTTGAATATCTTGACGTGCTTTCCTGCATGTGAAAGAATTTTTTTGCTTTGCAGCCAATTTGATGCTTTGCATCAATTAAATTCGTACTGACATTGTACATGTACAGGCATATAAAATATTCTGTTTATTGGACGAAATAGTATACCATTCTGTACAATATCATTTTAAGTTTAGTAGCAAATAACTGCAAACTCAAAAGTGCTTAATTTCATGTTGGATTTCCCCCTGTGAATTAGAAACGTTAAATCCACTTACAATTATCATGCATGCGTACATGTAGTTTAAGATTCATAAAACAATTACCACTTCGATAAATACAGGGAAAAATGGTGTAAAACTAGCTTGTGTTTTTTTTTTCGGCTATCAAAAAGCATAAAACTTGAAATGAATAAATGCACAAGCGATTACGATTGATTAAAACAAGCTGAAATAGAGTGAAATTGAATGATATGAAAGGAGTCGACATGATCATGATGATTTCAAACCCAATTTTCCATTTGTAACTATCGGAGTACACAACTGATATTCAAATCGACATACCCGCTGCTATCTGCGGACACGTGCTTGTAAATGAGGACTGGGCTACAAAATTTTAGACACAAAGCGACAAAGCTGGATGTAAACTGTTTATTACAAATACGTGAATAATAGTATATTTTAAAGTATTTTTTTTACGTTCAATGTTAATTAATATAAAAAAAAATAATGGAGAAACAAAAGAGTGATGGTAAAAATAAAACGTACATAATAGTACATTACGTATCACAAGACTTCCATCACTAATTATAATTATTTGCCGAAGCCCCTTTTCAATTACAATTTAAATAAAATACATTAACACGGAATAGAGAAATAATTTTTGCGTGAACAGGCCAAAGAAAGCGATCACAATTCAAAATGATTTATGCACCAGTGTTTCGAATTACGATTAAATGAAAGATCGGTGAAGTATTTTTATTGATTCGATAAATTAAAAACATGATTTTCTATAAATTGATAGGTCTTTGTACACAATGGATTTTAAACACGATCACAGACACTTGCATTGTTTACGACAGGTGGCTGGTACACTAGTGACCTCGATCGACAGCGTGGGATTCGGGTGTTGGATTACATAACTGTTACAAACATCTAGGCGATCTTGGAGATCGCCAAATGTATACAACTAATGATCGTGAATTATTCGATGCATAGAGTTAAAATAACTTATAATTGTTATAATAATCAATGTAGAAAGATAGATTTAATATATTCCGTTTATGAAGACGTGTTCACTATAAAACTAATTAATAATAAATAAAAAAGAAAGACTAATCGTTATAAATAATTTAATAGTGAACCGTAAAGCACGTATAAAGCCCTATTTAGAAGAAAATTAAAATTAAATACCATAGGGTTTATTACTGATAGGAAGTTTGTGTAAATATACACATGAAGAGGTCTGATTTCCTTTCCGAATGAAAAACGCTACCTGTTTACCTGGCCTGCTTTCAACTACGTATTACGCAATACCCCCGGTATAATCGAACACAAAACATTTTCATCAGATTAAAAAGGTGTCAAAGAACAATTTTGTTCGTATAATCCAGATCGAAATATTTACCGTTTTTGAGTTATAAAGCAAAAACTTTCAAGCTCCCTAAATCCCTAATCATAGGGGCCAGCCCCTTTTGAATAGTATGATATGAAAGCCCTTGCATTTATTCACAACTTTTGTTCAACATGTCTTAACAAAATATTTTTAGTTTTCAAGATAAAAAGGAAAACATGTGTAAATTTTCGCTCTTTTAGGCGTTCTATTTTTTGACCCCTGTATAACGCCATTTTGAATAGAGAAATCGAAAAACAAAAACCGATGTGCACAACTTCAATCCTTCTGTTATCTAAAACCAGTAAAATTTCTGCTCCAGCTCTAGTGGTCTCTGAGCCTTTGTCTGGAAATGAAAGCCTATAATTTTTCGTTTAAAGGGAAATAACTCAAAACCGGAAGTGACTTTTTGAAATTATCGACAGCATTCTGATAGAGTTTATTACCGTCTATAATGTCTTAAAATTTGAGCAAAATCCATTGAGAATTGAGTGAGATATGAGGCCTCAAAGTTGGCGTCTAGGAAGAAAACAAAAAAAACCTTCATTTTACGTCATTATATTTTACACAAAACAATTATTCTCGTGTATATCTTCTTTAGTTAAGATTATATATATAGACAAATAAGACATATAACCAGAAGAAAAAAAATTGTCTTCAAGTTATAAATATCAAATACCAATACAAATATGGTGACATTTAACGTTTTTCAAATACAATTTAGATTTAAAATTTTCTATTATGTTTATGATTTCGTTTAGGATATGTATTCATCATTAATATGTGTAGCTACAGATCTGTAGATCACTGGTCTGAAAAAAAAATTGGGATGGGCGATTAGAGAGTTACTGTGCACCTATTGAAAAAAAGTGACTATATTTTTGAAAATGTTTTCAGCACATATTCTGATATGTCTGCTCACGGCAGTGCACTGGTATTCAGTTTGACGAATCTGTTGACGATGGACGGTCATTCGGTGTCTAAGGGTGTCCCCGGTTTGGCCAATATAATGCTCGCCGCATCCTGAACATGTCATGACATATATCAAATTTGAACTTTCGCAGGTAAAAGAAGAATGAATAACGAATTTTCTTCCGTTTTTAAAAATAAATTGTTCGGTTTCCTGTAAAAAGGGACAGGTTCCACATCTTGGATGATGACATTTTTTAACACCGGCTGTTTCTTCTGTATTGTTAAATTTGGTTCGTGTTAAAATCTTCTTTAAGGATGGGCTCTGTCTTTTACTTTTGATCAATTGAAATTCACTGAGTACGTCTTTCATCCTTGGATCATTCTCTAAAATTGGCATGTTGGTTTTGATGACTTGGAAAAATTCTTGATTTTTTGGATTGTGTGTAGATACGTAGGGAATGAGATTTTCTTGTATCTGAAGTAGGCTGTTTCTGTCATGTAGTTTGGTGTTGTCTATTCCTTTTTCAATCAGTAAGGTTGGATAATGCCTTTGTTTTAATAATTCCCGTAACTCATTAAGTCTGACATTTAAAATATCCTTGTCCGATATTATGGTACAGAGTCGCCTAGCTAAATTATATGGAATGTTGTTCTTGATGTGTTATGGATGACAGGAATCGTAGAGAAGGTATTGTTTTGTGTCCGTGGCCTTGTAATATACGTCAGTTACGATTTTCCCTTCTTTTTTCATGACCATAACATCTAAAAATGGTAACTTGTTTTCGTCCCTCTCCATTGTAAATTTTAAGTTGGGGTTCATGTTGTTTAAAATATCATAGAAATATATATATATTGTACTAGAAAACATGGTATTATTTTGATGGCAGCTTAAATATACGCAATAACGATAATATATACTTTTTTCGATGGGTAGCGCTGTTGCTTTCTGGTCGTCTATCCCCTTTTTTCAGACCAGCGAGCTACAGATCTACAGCTATATATCGTTCTAGTTTTGGACTAAAAAGTGTGAAATAGTCCTAAAAATAACTTTCTCTTCCAGTACAATTGGACCTACGTGCAGAATTTGCATTATTTACCTGTGAGTGGTTTTATGCCACAATAACAAAGTCCTTTCCCACACATATTTTCTGGAAGGAAGACTTTAAATCCATATCCTGTCCAATCTTGGACACCAAGTACCTTTTTATAATCAAACACATTTGATGTTGGAAATGTATCTGAACTAAAATAAAACGAATATAAAGGCACCCTCTGGTGGGCTAGGAAGTCAAATCCATCAGGTTTTATGTAGATTATGACTGCATCTGTTTCACTTATAACCTCAAAAGTAAAATAAATTATCGGTTCTGGATGTTGTGGATTAATGAGAGGGGTATATCTTTTGAATTCCAAATCCCCTTTATTCCGAATATTTGTGTCCACGGATATGTTTTGGGGAATATACATCACTGGCACGGAAGAAGTTGCCTTGGTTGCATTTTCTCCAAATATATAAGGGTTTATCAAGTAGTTAGTGACCTAAATGAAAAAAAATATTAAATATTTTTTTAAAGTAATTATTCCTTTCGTTACTTTTACTTTCTTTTAAATGTATTCTCTAATTCACTAAAAATCATTATCGCTAATGTATTGTATATTATCAAAAATAATTGATATTATTTTACTCATAAACTTAAAAATATCAAAAAAAAAAATATTATATATATTAAATCGAAAGTCAGAAAATACTGATAATTCCAGGCATGATGCATGTTTGTCTGAGCCATTCACTTCGTGTACACCTTCCAGAAACTCATCTTGGACATTTTCAAGATCGTTGAGGGACACTTTTCTTATCATTATTTCCAGTACTTTATATGCCTTGAAGTGAAGTCGCTCGCCAAAAACAATAGTTTTGTGCATGACATTTACAAAGGCTGATTGGATTCGTTTTATAATTGGGATACATTTTCTTGCCTGAAATAATTACGGAAATAAATAAAAAAAAAATCTCCCAACAATACAATGCAATGTAAATCAAAACCAAAAAAACACAGTTGTTCTTTAATTTCATATTGTAGCGGTCAAACAGGATAAACAATAGAAGTGATCATTAAATATTTACATCTGTGATATTTCTATATGAAAGAGATAAGAAAGCTTAACTTTCATTTTTCTCTACCCTTGTAAGAAAGACAACTTTGCTTTTATGTTGGACAGTTTTTTTTATTGCAATTATAATTAATTATATACCGTCTCTCTTTGCTGAAGTTGAAACTCTCGTTCATGTGCTCGTATTTGATAAATAAAACCAACTTGTCTATTAATGCTTTGATAGTCTAAAGTTACGTTCCCTTGACTTTGTTTTAACAGGCTGGTTTCTTGTAGGAAGAACTTGAGGTGTAACATGATTTCCGCTCTTATATCATCTTCGGAAAGTTCAATATCCAAGTTTTGTAGTTTCCGAGGTAGCATCTTGTTCAAGACATTGTCCAATACCCGATGATAAACTATCATATGTTAACATTTGTGGTTAATTTATATTGTAGAGAATGTTGAATATCTATTTGAAAATGCTTAGAAAAAAAATAAGAAAATATTGTATGTTATGCATAAATATTATGTAAAAAAAATTATATCATTATGTTTTGCATGCCGTTATTGGCACTTGACAGATTTAAAACTAAAAAGTAAATTGAAAATGGTCTAATCAGCTGCAGAGATGTGATATATAGATACCAAGTAGCTCCCAAAATTAGACAAGTTAAAAAATGTTATACCAGAAGAAAACTTGACTTAAACAACACTATAAATGTTAAATCATTAAGAAATACTCGTTTTTTACATTGGATTTTTCACTACTATGAACCCAGTACACAGTCTTACCATTAGCAATGTCTGTTAGTATTTCAACTGCGCTTGTAGATAAAGGAGTTCTCCTGCTGCCATCTTCCAAACAGTCAATGACAGTGTCCACGATTTCAACCGTCATGATCTGTTTGAATAAGAAATAAGCTAACATGTTCATTCATTCACAATAATTTATCAAAATGTAATCAAAATTTTAAAAAATTTCATGATAACATTGTTCATTTTCTAATTTATCCCTACTTTTTTACCGGAAAGATTTATGTCATCAATCGACCCTACCGAATTAACTGATATTTTTAAAACTTCACATATTTCCGACTTAGAAAAACACAAACCACTGCCTCCAAAGTTAAATACGGTTCAAAACGAGTTAGAGCATCCAAGGTACTGAAAATTTGCTGCATGTCTGCCAATTTGAATCTGTCGGTGAAATTCGCACAACCAGGCTTTATAATGCTTTTGGCCAATTGAAGAAGCTTCTCGGTTTTCTGTTTTGGAAGTTTAGGAAAAAAATCTTGTAAGATTTGTTATTGTTAACAACATGAAGTCCATGAATATTTTGTTATTACAGTCTACCTGTTGATAAACAAGAAACACAGGCCCTCCTCCGGATGTATCAATGTTAATGGACTCTATATCACCTTTTACTTCTTCTTCAGTTGTTGTGCTATCAACCTTTAAAAAAAATATTTTAAAATATGATAAAAGTATCCTTAAATGTGTGACTCTTTCTTTTGAAAACATTCTTTTACAAAATCTTAACCATATCGTAAATGTATAATTGGTAAGGCCATCTTTAAAAAAATGTTTAAATTTAGTTTCCCTCTCCCGACTTGGTCTGTAAATATTTGGTCGGTTGCTACATGTATGTAAGTGATTTTTTTTTCCCAAAAAAAATTTAATTTCAATGATATTTTTGAAATCTAATTGTCTAAGTATTTTCTAAAAAATAATTCCTTCTTTAAGGTAAAAAAAAGTTTTGAATCGCGCCATTTTTACCCAGCCAGTCAGGAGAGGACAACCAAACAATTTTTAAAAGGTCTAATCAAAAGGTCATGAACTTCAGTACATACAAATGGAAATTGCTTGAACCCAGCTGCAACGGCTCCTAAAAAACTCAAGGTTTGAAGGTCATTTCCTGACAGATTGTAGTTGTTGAACTTTGAATCAAAGTTATTAAACGAGGACTCAATTGTTGAAATGTCTTTTAAATCTTCAGGTTCAAAGTTAGAAGGTGGAATGACCTGCAGAAGTAAAGCATTGCACTTCATATCAATTCTTGCAAAAAATCAAGAATGCCTTGGTTAGTGGTAAAATCAGTCAAAATAGAGATCTGAGTTTAAATGATGTGAACAAATATTTGGATAAAGAGGAAAAATGATGTAATCAGATCAATACTGTAATATTTGAGGAATACGTTCCATAATCCCCATAGATGTCAAAAATCCGAACTCGGACAGTAACTGTGTGATTAAAACCTGGATCCCCCGGCTGTACAGGGACATCTAAGATGCGACTCTCACCTGAAACAAAGGATCGATTTTACTAGAATGGAGCATATTCTAACTGATGTGTCTTCAATCATTTATCTTTTAAGTTGTGAACATGCAAATACTTAAATAAGAAAAATATCTCTTTTTTTAATCAAGTGATTTTTTTTGGAGGGGGTGGGGTGGGGTGTAAAGGCAGGGCACTGGTCATGGAATCTTACGAATGGGAGACCTCTATTATTCAGTAACATTTAAGTTACCTGAATGGGAGAGCCTCATCCTGCGTTTATTTGATAAAACTGCACAATTTATTATATAAGTTTTAAAAATCTTTTTAAAAGGTACTACTTTATATTAAATGTAGATTGGTTACATCATTTTGTTAGAATAATACCTTAAATATTTTGAATGAATAAAAAATTTAAATAATCCAGAAAGAAAATAACATTGACTGTGCTTTGATCAGAAAACTATAATCAATTTGTGACCATACGTCTTTCAACAAATTCCATTATATCAAAGATAATCCATACATATCGAAATAGTGCATAAATATGTACATACTTCCTTCATACAGAAAATTGACAATGATTCCTTCTCCATGTGTATAGTTTCTTTTTGTAACTGTTTCGTAGAGGTATGTGAACACATTTTCATTTTCGTCTGGATCGATCCAATGTGAGCACTGCACGCTCAGAAGAATAACCACTGAGTCTATCCCAAAAGCAAATGAAACATTGAGCATAATTTACAGGGCATATTTTTTTTCACTTTCTCTTTAAATTTTAGAAACATATCAAGTTAGCATATACGAAATATATCCTTTTGGGTCATATTTTAACTGTTTTGTAATGCGTTCTTATTTTGTTAGTTACCATAGCAACAAAAAAGATTAGGAAAATAGAACTATTTTACATTTTTATCTTCCCAAGAAATATTTTCTCAAAGATAATACCAGTTTTTCGTAACTTTTTGGGTATATTCAAAACCCTCATCAAATGATGATGTACACAAGAAACTTAAAAGAAGTATGTATTTTCTACGAATGCTGGACAACTCGCCCCCAGGTTATGACAATATTTTTTCTAATCTGAATAACATACTGCAGTATTTGCATTTATACGACTATTATGCTTATAAAGGTGCGCTTAAAGAGATGAGAATATACAATTAATATAATGTTTTACTATTGTTCTTATGTAACATTATATTTTTTCTCACGTGAGTTTCATGTCCTATGTTGTTTTCCGCGGCAGGAAATGCACCATAGGATCTCTTGGCGTTGTCGGAGATGAAGATTGCATACAATGTCAGCCATGATTGTAACTGATAGCCTGGTCCCCTGTCTCATCCTTGCCAAGTGACGCGGAGAATACGAAGCAAAACAGGGACAGGGAACCAGGCTATGAAACTGATAACAAATTCAAGTCATTTCTTCCTTATATAGGGATCATGTCAAATTATTTCATTTGTTTTCAACGCAAGCTTTCTTAAATTCTTCATCACTTTTAAGTTGCTTCGGACCTTGGATACGCCAATTTTTTTATCAACTGTATATATACGTAATTTTCGGGGCTTGCTTGTCCTAATTAATTATCACTTTGAAGTTCCAATTTTTTATCAACGAAATACACGTAATTTTCGGGGCTTGCATGTCCTAATTCATCATTACTTTGAAGTTTCTTTTCATAAGTTTCCTAAAAGCCGTCATCGATGGAATATCATTAATATGTCATTCAATAATTAAAACTGTTCAACACTTAGAACATTGTACTTGATTTACCTAGACATATTCTACAAATATAAATTTAAAACAATATGATAAATCAAAATGCATTTATTTGCTCTATTTCATAAGAAAAATAATCTAAGGAAATAATAAATACATATACCGTGTTTACTTTATATATGCGTGAAAAAAACCTAAACAAATAACAACATATTACACATACAATCGTAAATATTAATTTTATTTTATTTATAATAAATATTGATTAAAAATTATAATTTAAATTTGCATTTGAAATATATTTTATTGAATAAAATATGTCGTTTTTTCCCTGTAATACACAAGAAAAAATAATGGGGGCGAGTTGTTTCTACAATGGGGGCGAGCTGTCCTGATTGGGGGGGAGATGTCGTGACATGTGTTGGTGACTAGTTGTCCTGATTCCTTTTCTACTTAATGTAGAATATCAACAAAGAAACGGGGAGCAGTTAAATGTTGAAATACCCTCCAAAACATGTACTATTATTTTATAACAAAAGTATTATTCATATCTAAAATAAGCTTATTGTAGCTTTGCCTTTAAGACTGATTTTTAAAAGCTCGTGTTTTTTCACTTTTCTTTTCTTCACACAAAGAACAAGGGCGCTTTTGATTGGCATTCGGCAGGAATCTGGGCGTAATTGAAAAGTGAAAATTTTATCGACATGTCATATGAAATTTTTAGATTTTTTTTATTTATTGGGTTCCTGTGCAACAGGAAAGGAAAATCTTTTCCGAAATTGAGCTTTAATTTGCTTAAAAGTAAGTTGAAAATTGGCCAGATCAGACATTTGGTACAAAATGGTACATTTTTAAGCACATTTTCTAAAATTTTTCTATCTCTGGGTCTTCTCTCCATGATTTTGAAACATTACTTGTGTGTATTTTAATTCAAAGAAACAAATACACTTTTTTAAAAAAAATGGACAGGAGACCCAGAGACCACTAAAAATGAACTTTTCCCCAAAAAATCCAAATGTGTGAATGTGATACTTCTTTGTCATCTCTCTCGAGAGATGACACATTAAGTTTGATTTCCGGATGTGTTTTATCATGTTTATAATTAAAGAACTTGCAATCATTTTCTTTATGTAGTTTTAAATTGCATTAATGACAAAAAGTCGTCAAATCACTTCTCTTACACTATTAAAATTAAGCCAAAATTATAATACGCAATTGTTTATTCTTAGTATGCTGATAAAGTTTACCGAGTACTAAAACAATAAAAATATTTACATTGCACGTGGATTTGGACGATTACTAATGACACATTACTGTATTTTCCTGAAACAGCCCTAGTTTCAGGGTTGGCAAATTAGGACTCTTAAAGTTTATTCAGATACTTTTCTTAATTTTAGCTGATAGCAATTAAATGTTATTACATACAGTCATTTTTACTCTCCTTTGCTATATTTCGACAGTACCGTGTACATGTGCTTACAGTGTATATATTTTTTATAAAGCGTAAACAGTGGTGGATCCAGGAATCTTGAAAGGGGGGTCAGGGTAGGGGTCCAAAGCCTCACCAAAATATGAATTATTAAAACTTATGTATATTTTTGACACAAAAAGGGGGAGCCTGGACCCCCATCTAAATCCGCCAGTGCTGTTAAAACTTTTATTCTGATTAGTAAACGTTTCGATGTAAGTTTAGTTGATTTTCCCCTTTATATCCCAAGGGGCTCGATGGTCATGTCGTTTAAAGGAATGACAAGATTGAGGAAAATCTTTTGTAAGAGTCGAAATTACTTAAATTAGCGATTTTTACTGCTGTCAGAGTAAGAAGATTTGAAATACGTGTGAGTTCAAAAGGAACGCTAAGGTTTTACCCATCTTCTTGTAAAAAAAGTGTACATTTTACAAATACTGCTTATTGGTACATTAACAATTTTAAATACATTGAACAAAAAATATTTGTAATAATAAATTAAAACATATTTTCACATAGATTAATAATCAAAACCACGTGTCATCAGAGAGGGCACATCCCCATTTATTTAAAATTGACACAATAGCATTGTTTACATTTTAAGATTTCAATGTTTATTCAAGTTCAAGAAATAAATTTAATTTAATTTTGGAGTTTGAACACTATACCCCTTTTTTCTTAAACAAAAAGTGTTCAGGTAAGTTGTACATGTAATTCTTTTTCTAACTGCTTCTCCCTTCCCTTAAAGAATAGAAAAATCTGTAATAGCCGAGAAAAAAGTCACATTCCACTGTTTATTCTGTGACATTAACGAAGCCAAAGAGATGACTTTTACGGCCTTCTGGAAAGCCAAACTTGTTGTCCTTTTAAAACTATCTGTATATGTGTAGCGGTGATAGCTTAGTAAGTTGGGCTACCTGTCCAGTGCACTCGAAGCGAGTAGTTTTTTTCCGAGCCTGGAATGGGTCGTTAATTTTTTTTCATGCAAACAACCATTTATTTTGTCAATTTCGTTTTATGTACTGATGTATTAAAGCTTTGAATAAGATAAATTTTGGTTCAGTTTGGTTCTCGAGAGAAATCAATTCTCATCTTCTATTCTATAATGTACATGTACACGTATCATACATCTATGCATTAAATATTTTAGTTGATTATTTTTTGTGTAACATTACTATGTTATAGCACCCCCTAGGAAAAAAACGGACATAAATGTTACAATTTCTCAAGGTCTTTCAAACTAAATGAAAAAAAAAAAAAACCTATGGACGTGTTTGTAAAATCTGACCAGCTATGTTCAGTCAACCAAATCATGGACATTTAAACCATAAATGTTTCGTACAATTGATTCCTGCAGATCACTCGCCAAATGCGCCCATCTTCTTATTTTTTGGTGAAAATAATCTGCCCCCCTCCCCCTTTTTGCAATGCCTTCTAAACATTTTAGCGTAGTCTCATCACAATATGTTGAAAGTTTATGCTAATTTAAAAACAAAAATCAAACCATATGTAGCAATGTTTTTCCTTATACTAACTATTACAATGCAATTAATCATTAATGCCATGTATATTTTTGAAAAAAAAAATGACGTATATATATTTTACCTGTTTTCTGATCGATAGAGCAAGAACCTCCAGTAGGTGGCGCGTTAGTTCGTAACTTCCTGTACACATCTCCATGTATCTCTGTCTCATTGACCACCGTCATATATAAAGTCACAAGGTAGGTATTTCCAGGTGATAAAGAGAATTTGGGTATGACAAAACTTTGTTTACCAGTATCTTTATTATAAAGAAAAATACAAATAATTTTACCATTAACATTTTTTTTAAATACTGCTCTTCAGATTGTTCAAAGTAAATTTTAACAATATTTAAATCTTTTTTCATAAAATTTACCAGTCCCTGTGACTATAGATAAAGTCTGCTTCGGCTGGAACATTCCGGATTCATTTTCCTCTTTCCACAATAGCCACTCATATTGCACCTCGTGATCCGGTTTACATGACGTGCACCAAGCTATCAAAGCCAGTTTAGATGATACGGCAGTTTTTTGGTTACAATTCAGGCTGCAGCTGTAAAATTGAGAAAATGAATCGTACAATTTATCAACTTTCATTAATTGAATGAAAAGTGAATCAACAACTTGCTCTCTAAATAGCAATACTTAATCTGTAGATCCGTCGTTCCCTCTCCTATGAAACTCGCAATTTGAGTGAACTGGTTTTCAGATGAGCCTTCCTTCACAGTTACGGTAACGGCATAGTCAAATATTTCTGATACTGAAGAAGTCAACTGACCAAAACCACGTGACACCTCTCTAACAGAACACGTGCCTAATGAATTGTCACTGAGTAGAATTGTCGGTCCTCTTAAACTCACTTGGGCGATTCTGCATAAAGTTATGATAATAGTTATTTTATGACAAGTACATAGATATTCTTCAAAAGATATCTTTTAAAGTTGTGTTTTTAAAATATTAATACCTTTTACAGGTCCATGAAAATGTCAAATTCTCATTTTCTCCAAAATCTCCGTTTGCTATGTGAGATTCAGTCAAGGCATCAAATAAAGAGTTGTTAGACCTTATAACATAATCTCCACCGCTAATGTAGGCAAAAGGAAGGGAACTAAAGAATTGAACGTAACTGTATTCCGATATCCAAGTTTTGCTTAGGGATATATTTAGTAGAAGATAAAATTGTCCTTCAGGCAATGTATTTCTTTTAATAAGTAGTGTACCTTTTGTTCCTTCTAAAGGATTTTCATATGGGTACAATGTATTTGTTTTTCCACTGCTGTTTGCTTCAAATATATACCAATGAAAATAAGGTTTTTCATTTTCGCAATAAATATGCATCCTGTTTCTCATGTACAAATCGATAGATGTAGAGACTTTCATTGGATCCTTGGGTACCGAGTACTGGCGATCATATATGCCTCTTGCTTCGAAACATGCATTAGTAACTGTAATTTTCTTTGTCATCCTTTTGTCAGAAATGTAATTTGAGCAATTAACACTGATAGTTGGCACTCCAAGACTTGTGTACGTATATACAAAGACCAACGGTTGTACATTTGTTATATTCTGTTTTTTGTAGAAGATACTATCGCGATCGACAGCATCTCCCGCTTTCATGATACAAGAAATGTATGGCCTGGGTTTACTAGACGAGGTGCGAACTCTTATTGTAATGTCTCCGGGTGGAAGGGGATTAGGATCTGGATAAACATTAAGGTATAAGCTATCTTCTAACTTGAAGTCTGCAATCAAGGGTTGATCAAGATATACTCTTTCTCCATTTCCAACAACTGATGGAATGTAAAATCCGTACTCCTTATACTTGACTGTGTATGTATACACTCTCATGAGTTTACTGATGACATAATAAGAAGGTCGCCTGTAAATCGTAGACCTGGAATCTGTATAAAATGTATATTTAGCGGCACCTGGAATACCTTTTGCTTTAAATGTAACTTCTGTATCCCTCAAGTCAAATGCTGTAGGATAACAGCTAAATTGGATCACCCCTAAAGTGATACTGCGACGAAATACGTGGGTATTATTCTGAGATCCTATTTCAATGGCCATGGTATAGGTTCCGCGTTTGACAGAAAAAGTGTGTGTTCTTGTTTTAGACTCTAGAAGGAACTTTTCAATCGGAGACGTATCTCCAAAATCCCAAGTGACATTTATTCCAGGTGGAAATCTTTCAAATTTCTTTAAAGAAATAGTAAATGTAACATTAACAGGGACAGAAACGGATCGGTAATAATGTCGGTACTCCTCAGTGGGCTGCACTCGTTCCAATGTCATGCTCATGGGTGCTGGATTTTGATATTCAAAGTCAAATTCGGATAGGCTGTATGATTCCACATAAATAGTGGCTTTGACACTTTGAGTAGTTAGGTCATTTGTGCAGGTGAAATTAACCAACTTTTTTCCCTCAGACTCATAAAAATAAACCTTCCAAATTGATATGCCATTTGTAAGATTAACTGGATGCGCTTCTTCTCCTTCACCATACTGGAAAATGCATCTGACGTTTGTGGGGCTTGGACGTCCTGATGAGTAACGTAAAGTCAATTCAGTTTTTCCATCAGGTATTGGAATATACTCTATCAATGGTTTAATAGATAAACTTCCAACAGGAATTGAATATTCAACTCTTATGAATTTATACCGTATTTCGGTATACATTGTATTCCAAGTTGTCCACGTAATATTGTAAAAACCGGGAGCAGTGTACGAGTGTGAAAGTTTAAGTGAATAAAAGTAGTTGGAAAATGCTTGATCATATGTTCCTGACTCATGACAATAGTTTGTATTGTCTCCAAAATCAAGTATGAAATGAAAATTATAGTACTGAATTGACTCGAAGTAGAAATATATCATTTCATCCACAGCCGCTAAACTTTTTACAACAATTTCTTCCTTCATTCTGTTCCAAGTATAGATAACTTCACTTATCCGGTATTTGTATACGTCATAATACACATAAACATCCAGGGTGTTGTTGCCTTGCCTATTGCAGTAAGTTACGCATACATATGTAGTTTTCAGACTTTTCAGATTCGAAACAGTCTCATTAGTAGAGCAACCTGGACCGGCATTGTTAAAAATCATTACTGTAGCGTAACTATTGATATAGGTGGTGTCTATATCTGCGGTGACCCTTACTTCAAATTTCTCTTGAACTTGATATATCTTTGATTCATTAAGGTAAATCGTCACATTTTCTATAATGTTGCCTGAAGTAAAAACAGTTTGATGTGTGACAATTCAGCAGCATAAATTTCAAAAGTATTATAAAGACTGTTAACTGTATCTTAAGATAACAGTTTAAATTTTAGAAAAGACTACTACCATCCTTTTCCATATCACACCGTACTTCCGCCCAACGGCAAAGGATATAGGACTGATATTGATCTAGAGCCAAATCAGTGTGCGATGACGAAAGGAGTACATGTACTATGTTTATTACATACTTGATAATAACAAACAAAATGCTTGAACAATGATATTACTGACATCAATTCAGTCTAATTATTTTATCGAAAAAAGTAGTGATTCAAAAGTAAAAACTATTTAGTCAATATCAGCCCTTAATTCTTCTACGACTACTTAAGTCGCCAGAAATCAATAACACAAACGTAACAAGAGATGTTTGTAAAACACTTATGCCCCCCTCCCCCAAATTAGAATTTTTCTAAGTCCAAAGGGGCATAACTTTGTCAACAATGGCACGGTCATACCCAAAACAGAACTTGACCAAGATATTCATCTGATTAATCTGTATGCTAAATTTCATTTCAGTATGTGCAACCTCTGCAAAGAAAATGAACGGAAACTGCAAATAATTGGAATTTTTGTAAGTCCAAGGGGTATGACTCTGTTAAAAATGGCACGATTATACCCAAAATAGTACTTGACTTAGACATTCATCTGATTAATCTGTATGCTAAATTTCATTTCAGTATGTTCAACCTCTGCAAAGAAAATGAATGGAAACTGCAAATAATTGGAATTTTTCTAAGTCCAAGGTGCATAACTCTGTCAAAAATGGCGTGCTCGTATCCAAAACAGAACTTGACTTAGATATTCATCTGATATACCTGTATACCAAATTTCATTTCAGTATGTGCAACGGTTGTGAAGAAAATGAACGGAAACTAACATACCGATAGACAGCAGCAAAGCAATATTATTGCCTTCCCTTCTTCGAAGGGGAGCATAAAAAGTATGGTTAGTTTTAAGTTATTAAAGTTTCTTATGTTTTTGTTTACAATTTTTAATTATGTTTCCTTACATAGGAAGGGTTTTTATCATGAAAAGTACGCAATGCGTCATAAAATGTTAAGGTTACCTTCCTGTACATGTAAACTTTACATATCCAATTAGCCAAAAGCTCTATTATTTTTTTTTAGAAATCAGTATGTTTTTAAAGATTATTCCGAATTCTTGTATTCTGAACTTTTACTATTGATTGAAAATGTTCAGCTTTGATCTTAAATTTTACCATCAGCCTCCACCAATTAAGGTTCATAAACCTTCTGCTCGCTCATATAAAATGTTGCTTGAACCTTAATGATTTTCCAAAAGAAATGTATTTTATAAGTAAAATGCAAACAATTATAGCATAATTTACGGGGCAAAATTGGACAAAAAAGACACTTCAACTTGTCAAATCTATAAAGGAACTAGAGGTACTGTGAGCAATGAGCTCACTAAATGATACCCCCGCCTCCAATATGAATATAATAGCAGTGCCCATGTTTTGCTCTGGAAAATCCTAAATATACGTCATATTAAAAATTAAAATAAAAGGTGCACAATGGCAATATGTAATAAAGATTCTGTGAATGTTTCATTTAATTTCCTTCAGTGGTATGAGAGGAGTTGCAGATAAGAGATGGGTACCCCAAAGCGTAACAGACGGACGGACGGAAGAACGGACAGAAGACAGACACACATTTGGTTATATATTGAGTACATCAAGTCCAAGTCCTATTGGATACTGCTTATTGGATACAAAAAAGTGTACATACGAGAATGCATTATTTGGGTAGTAACTGTTCAAATCTTATTGGATATTATTCCCAATGTCCATATTTTATTGGGTTTTCCTTATTATTCTTCATTCATTCCAAATTTATTATATTTTTATTGTTTGCTGGTAAATTCAGACAAGACCGAAAACCTTTCGGTTTGAACACACAATTTTGTCAATTTCTGTGATAGCTTTCCATTGTAACCCCTAACATTGATCTTTGCAATTAAGATATATATTTTACAAATACCTTATATTGAAATATATGAATACCTAAATACAGTAAACTGAATTCAGCAAACACAACTCAATACATCTCAGATTATGTTCAACCTTTCTTGAATACCACAAACAAGTATTTGAGGAGAAACCTTTTTTAAGTCATGTCCAATATATACATGTATAAATAAGAAAATTGGCAAATGTCCATTGCATGTTTGGTGGAATGAAGGTATCCAACAGGAATTGGGCAGGTGTCCAAAACCTGCTGGGTTGTATTCTGATGAAGGGATTAAAGTTACCCAAGAACAATTGGACATGTGTACATTACCTCTTTGGTGGGATGTAGGACCCAACAGGTATTAGACACCTGTCCAACCCCTTTGGGATATACCGGTATACATCCCAACCAACACGTAATGGACACTTGTCCAATTTTTCTAGGGTTTCTTGAATTGCTTCATCAAAATACAACCCAACAGGAAATAGACACCTGTCCAACTCTTCTTGGATATCTACAACCCACTCAACAGGTGATGGACACGTCCAATTTTTTTTTGGTTTCTTGAATTGCTTCATCAGAATACAACCCAACAGGTAATGGACACCTGTCCAACTATTCTTGGATATTCACATCCTACCCAACAAGCGATGGACACTTGTCCATTTCTTCTTGGGTTTCTTAAATTGCTTCATCAAAATACAACCCAATAGGTAGGTGTCCAACTCTTCTTGGATATCTACATCCCACCCAACAAGCGATGGACACTTGTCCATTTCTTCTTTGGTTTCTTGAATTGCTTCATCAAAATACAACCCAACAGGTAATAGACACCTGTCCAACTCTTCTTGGATATCTACATCCCACCCAACAAGCGATGGACACTTGTTCATTTCTTCTTGGGTTTCTTGAATTGCTTCATCAAAATACAACCCAATAGGTAATGGACACCTGTCCAACTCTTCTTGGATATCTACATCCCACCCAACAAGCGATGGACATTTGTCCATTTCTTCTTGGGTTTCTTGAATTGCTTCATCAGAATACAACCCAAAAGGTAATAGACACCTGTCCAACTCTTCTTGGATATCTACATCCCACCCAACAAGCGATGGACACTTGTCCATTTCTTCTTGGGTTTCTTGAATTGCTTCATCAGAATACAATCCAATAGGTAATAGACACCTGTCCAACTCTTCTTTGATATCTACATCCCACCCAACAAGCGATGGACACTTGTCCATTTCTTCTTGGGTTTCTTGAATTGCTTCATCAGAATACAACCCAATAGGTAATGGACACCTGTCCAACTCTTCTTGGATATCTACATCCCACCCAACAAGCGATGGACACTTGTCCATTTCTTCTCGGGTTTCCTCAATTGCTTCATCAAAATATAACCCAACAGGTAATGGACACCTGTCCAACTCTTCTTGGATATCTACATCCCACCCAACAAGCGATGGACACTTGTCCAATTCTTCTTGGGTTTCTTGAATTGCTTCATCAGAATACAACCCAACAGGTAATGGACACCTGTCCAACTCTTCTTGGATATCTATATTCCACCCAACAAGCGATGGACACTTACATGTCTATTTCTTCTTGCGTTTTTGGAATTGCTTCATCAAAATACAACCCAACAGGTAATGGACACCTGTCCAACTCTTCTTTGATATTCACATCCCACCCAACAGGTGATGGACAATTGCCCAATTCTTCTTGGGTTTCTTAAATTGCTTCATCAGAATACCACCCAACAGGTAATGGACACCTGTCCAACTCTTCTTGGATATCTATATCCCACCCAACAGATAAGTACACTTGTCCATTCTTCTTGGGTTTCTTGAATTGCTTCTCCAGAATACTTCATCAGTATTGGATATCTGTCCAACTCCTCTTGGGTATTTCATTCCGTCATTAGAATAATTCCCAACAGGTAATGTTTACTTGTCCAATATTTCTTAGGTAACTTATACCTTTCATTAAAATCACCCTCCCCCAAAAGGTTTTATGTCTTTGATATCTATACTCTTGCAATAGACTGCAAACCCAATAGGTATGACATTTGTCTCTCCCTTGTTGAATTCTCATATTTATCTGCATAAGTATATAAAAGTCCAAAACATCTTGAATACTTTAATTCTAACATTCAACATATCATTCAGTGTACAATTTACAAATGATAGGAAGATATAAGCATTTTGTGCCTAAACTATTTGGCTGTAAATAAAACCATTTTTATAACCATGATTGTAAAATTTAAGTTTTGCAACTTGGCATTAAGTATAACTCATTACAGGTAGATTAAGATAGTAAAAAGATTTCTTCCCTAAACCTTCATTTTATCTATGATGAAATATCTGTTAGTAAGTAAGTACCAAAAAATTCAGACTTAAAAACCACATTGGCACATAGATAAATAGATCACACCCTTGGGTAAATATTTTCCTTCAAGTTGCTCAGATTGTGTTCTATTATATGAAAAAAATCTTGAACCGATTACATAAGCTTGTAAAAAATATTTTTAAAAATCCTGTTTATTACAGATACCTGTACGATGTATATTTTCCCTGTAATAAAAAAAATACTTCTGATATTTATGGAATGAATTGGGTTGGAAATCACAAACTATTTTTTCAGCCAATAAAACAGTGTGTTGCACCAGGACTTAAACTTTTCATCGTAAACTTAAACTCAGTTACAAGTACAATGAATGAAATTTTTGTATCAAAAGGTTAAAAAAAAAAACTTACGCACTATGCCATTATGTCAAAAATACTTTCGACAAATTGGGATCAAGATGTTCAATCAAATACTCACTGTAAGTAGTCTTAGAGCAAGAGAAAGGTCATTACATGCCAAAATTTTACAGGTAGGGCATTAATCCTATATCACAATTATGTCAAAATGATTTTATTTTTGTCTCTGTTCCATGCTAGAAAAGGCCAAATTTCGACCCTAGGGCAGGGGTGCCCCTAAAAAATCCTATCTTAAATCATTCCTTACATCATGACCTATCAAAATATCACAATTTTATTTAGGGGCAGGCCTGCCCTAAAGGACTTCTTGGCCAAAATTCATGCAAAAATCAACGCTTGATCGGACAAAATGGTGTTTAAGCCAACTTTGGAGGTTTATTGTAAAGTTATAATAATTTTTAGGTAAAAAATACAAATTTGAAAAATTTAGACATATATACCATAGAAAACAACAAATAAAGATTAATTATTCAATGTCTCTTTTTCCGGAAAATTGTTCTCTCCTATAGGTCAATTCTTTTGTCAAAGCGAATACTTCCTTTATCAAACTGAACATGAAGACTAAAGAGGTTTTTTGTACTTGCATGACATTAACAATAGCTTTCCTGGGTTCCTGATTTTTGTTTTTACTGATTACTTACAATTATACTTTCCGATTCCTGAGGGTCATCTTCTTCTGTGTTTTCTGCAATGTTCAAACCTGAAGTGGACCTGTTATATATTGAAAATCGTTTAATCCTAAACATAATTATGGTTTTAAATTTCATTGCAATCATTGGTAACTACAATAAAGAATCTAAACCAATTTATTGCAATATAAGTTAGGAAAAATATGAATTAAATATCATGAGGGAAATGAATCTTAAATTCATATCCAAGTATCCTAAAATCACAAGCAAGCATTAATCATATAAATTCGCATATGTAAACCTAATAGCTCTTTCTGCTATTAAATCATATTCAGGAGTGTGCAATTAAAAAAAAAATAATAGCCAACAGCCTGGTGGCAGCAATAAAGTTACTATCCCCAAGTAAAAAGTAACTGGCCTAAATATAGAGGCAAAAATTAAAAAGTAATATTGAAAAAAAGTTAATAGTGAAAAAGTCAGGGTACTAACTAAAGGTAATTCTTTTGAAATTTACAAAGTTTAATTTTAACATGCAAAATTTAATTATATATAAATAAATAATTATGATAGAAAATGATTTTTTTTTAAATCTTCCTTTTTCTTATCATTCACTAGCTCATCTAAAATGAAGCAAAATTTATTTTGTTTTCGTCTTAATTAAATCATTAAAAACACTGCAAATATATTTTGATTTAATTGCATGGCACTTATTTTTCAGTGGATTGAGTAAATGAAAATAATTTGCTAATTTTACGTTTGTAATACTGTCTACATGAACCCTAAGTGGTGACTATATAAAACTAAATAATTAACACTTACCAAGTTATCAAATATTATTTAAAAATTTACGATAATTTTCTAAATACTTCTCGCGCTAAAGAGAGTTAAAAAGGCAGAGGAAATTCAAAATACATACAAATGCTACTTTGAATGGATTGTTTCGATACTTATTTTAATTTTTTGCACAATTACTTTTAAATTACATTAAAATCAATTTTCCTTAAGCAAGCAAGAATCTAGCATTTGGTAAATATTAATCGAATAAACTTACCTTTGCTCTTGTCAAACAGACAATCTTGTTGACATCGTGTGTTTCTTAGTCGCCATATATTCCTTCGTGAAAACAAACGCCGTTATGATCATGACTACCGGAAGTTGATTTTCGGAACTCTCGAGAATTTAGAGTAACGAGTGTAAAACCGAAACGCAAAACATGGTCTGTCCATAGAAACAACTTTTGTAGACACTTTTTTGGACAAATCGTCGTGTCCAAGTTTTGTTGGGTACTTGCCGGCAAATACCCAATTAAGGTGTTTTAAGCACATTTAGCAACACTTCTTATTGGGTATACCCAATAAGCAAAAAGTACCCAATAAGTACAAAATGAGCATGAAAAATACCCAATAAATGCACTCTCGTAAACACGGACGGACGGACGGACGTACAGACGGACGGAAATACTGATTACTATATACCTCCCGCTTTTCAAGCGGGGGGTATAATAATTGAAATTTGTCTTTAAGAGGTATTTCTCCTATCAGAAAATCGATGTACCTTAAAAATAAAGATTTTTTTTAACCATTTATAAACCAATTTAAGTTTACAGTTCCGCACATAAATTGTGGTATATTTTCATGCTTAGTTCATAGGTAGAGAAAAGAGTGAGAATCATCCCTCCAACTTAAATTCCAATTGCTAACTGAATTCACCGACAATTTCATGTAATGCCAATTTGAACTTCTCTCTCAAATATCAGAAATAATCGATGCATGGATAGATACACAATCTTTTTATACCCCCCGCTTGAAAAGTGGGAGGGTATATAGTAATCGGGATTTCCGTCCGTCTGTCCTTCCGTCCGTTCTGTTACGCTTTAGGGTACCCATCTCTTATCCGCAACTCCTCTTATACCAATGAGTGAAATTTAATGAAACTTTCACAGAATCTTTATTATATATTGCCATTGTACTCCTCTTATTTTACTTTTTGATCCGACACATATTTTGGGTTTCCCGGCCACAGCAATTTTTTTTATATAAAAAATTATTGACTTTCTATTCTCTATGATGTTCAAAATCCCACCATTTTAATTTGTGATTACCCTTGTAAATCTTCATAAATCTCCACAATTTTCAATTGTTTGATTAAAAATAACTTAAGGTAGGACAAAACACCCATGGATTCTATTTTAACCCATTTTTTAAAAAGTAATGGAGAAAAAAGAATAATTTTACTTATTGACAACAATGAATGATCCCTGGCAGAAAAATAATAGGGTTTGGCATGTTTGCATCATATTTTGTGAAAAAATCAGAGAATCCTATATATTGGTCACTTGGGAGCTTACATTTTGGAATGTATTTACGCTACGTATGTTATATTTTAACTTTATATTTTACTAAAATTTTCCAGTATCAATATGAATTACTGATTTAAAGTAACAAAAAGGTTATCTTTATTAAAAGTATTACAAAAATTTGCAATAGATCAATTGATACATGTAATTCTAAAATACGGCTAATTCTCAAGTCGAATGTCTGATTTCACTATCTTCTTACAGGGGTCTGATAGGCCATATTTCAGACTATGTGGGCAAAAAATGTGTGGTTGAATTTTTTTTTCGTATCATATATAAAGAGAGATTTTGTATCCAAGAACAAAATATAAAAGTTTCATAAAAATTGAGTTTGAGGGAAAATTTGGCCTATCTGTTCTGTCCTACCTTAAATGTAGCTTAACTTGACCATTTTACAAGGGGTGATCCAAAAGTATTTTCATGACTGCTACATGTATTTTAATCCTAAACATTAAAAATGTATTTATTGAAATGTAATTTATATGTATTATTAATTCGGAAAAAATGCTCTTAAAAATATCTACAAATGTATTAACACTGATATTCAAGTCTGAAAATATCAGGTAATTTATCATAAAGATCTGACCATATACATGTACATGTTTTAACGGGGTAAGCATTAGTAGATGCATACTTTTCTCGATATTATTAGAAACGTTTTTTTAAAAGAATTTTTTTTATAAAATGCCAGTCTTATTTCAATAAGAATAAAGAATGTTTACCTGTGGAAAAATGCAATGCTGTGCAAATAGTGAGTATTTTATTCAATTTTTTTTGCTTGAACCTTCAGATTGTATAGACAATAAAAGCTTTTGTCCTGTTTAATTTGTCCTTTTTTTTTCTTTTGCTGATAAATTTACTAGATAACAATTTTCCACTTACCATTGGTTGACAAGACAGCAATTATCAGCAATGGAAGCACTATGCACGTCCAGGACTTTGTCACCGACATCATCTTCTTTGTGATATCTTCGTGGACCTTTACATGTTCTGAAAGCGCAGTGCTAGATGTCCCACTACAATTCAGGAAATGTCTTACTGTAACACAACTTGCCTCATTGATTCATTGAATCATCAGACCGTACCAAGTGCGCAGTGAGATCTCATAAACTTTCTCTTAATAACAATTATTTTCATGGCAATTTTCAGGTGTTTATTTTTATGCCCCTTTTTTGAGAAGGCCTAATATATTTTAACGTAATTCAAATGTCAAGACATACATATATAGGACGAAATATATTTGTTAATATTTCCATTTCCAATTGTTTCCCTATGATAAACACTACGAACGTGAATCTTGTTGATTTCTCCGTGATTCCTGTGGCATGTAAATTTCTCTGTTGAAATACTACTGAAAGGTCAAATGTCAACCTGCATGTATATATCACTGGCGTATAAAATAGACGTTTTTTAAAATAGTTTACTAAGTAATAAGATATGATATATCTTTTAACAAAAAAAATAATAAGGAATTATCTTCCGAACAAAAGCAAGTCGCTAGCGCAAGGCTGTCCACTATCACCTAGGCCTCACTAGACCGAGAACCCCACTTCCGTAAACATGGTAAACAGCCCATCTAAACCACGTGGAGAAATCGGCATTGTCACATAGATCTGCTCTTAATCTTCTGATACAGACATCTTCCCTTGGTCATTACCATCCGACTTCTTAAGCAACTCAACTGCCTTTGCTATTTTAACATTCACACAAATCTGTTTCCTGACCATGCTGACCAACTCCCGTTTCATCAACAGTAACTGCAACATTGCATTCAATATGGCGGCGGCGAAGTGACCTAGGGCCTATACACATGTTCGTGCTTCCGATAACTAAAATGTAAGTCACATATATAATCAAAGTTAACGAGATTGCTTCGATCATAATTTAAAATCTTTTTGTTGTTTATTTTGTAAATGTTGATATTTGACTACAAAAACTAAATAATCAATAGATTTGTTTCGTGTTTTATATGGGACTATTTTTTATAGTATAAAAATTTGACGTAATAGGGCCTCGTGCATTTCAAATCTACTAAATTAGACGGTATTTCGACTTATTTTTAAGTTATTTCAAGTAAAAATGGAAATATAAAGAATCACTGTCTAGTTAGTATAGTATGCCAGGGACATCAACGATAGTGGGAAACATGGGATAATTTATGCATAACGGGCTTCGCCCGTTATGCAAATCATTTTTTAAATATATATATATTCAACTATATATTCATTTATATTCAACCATGCTATTTATTTCATGTTCAACTATTTTATTTATGTATTTATGGTCGCCCGCGTGGCGCAGTGGCTAGAGCGCCTGCTCTAGAGTCGCGAAGGAGTTGATTTTAACGTCACAGGTTTGAATCCCAAAGATGGACGTGGAGACTGGTCCTTCGGATGATATAAACCAAGGTCCCGTGTCGCAGTAGGTGCTGGCACGAAGATCCCTCCCTGCTCAATGACCCTAAGTGCCTAGTAAAGGACAAAATTTGCTCTCCATCTCCAAGTAGTGGTGTCTCCATATGAGTGAAAAATTCTCAAGAGGGACGTTTAACAACATACAATCAATCAACAAATACGAACAAACATAACTTTAATCATCGGTGGGCGCTTCATGTTCTTATCGTTTTGAATATTGTGGACAAACATAAAAGATAATAATGTTAGACATCTTAATTTTCCCATTTGCTGTTTTTTTTTAATTATTGTATTCAAAATCTTTTTGTTGTACATTTATGAGTTTATATATATATATATCATTTTATAATTATATTGGCCGCATTGCTTACACGAGTCACTTTTCCCTTGACAATCGAATATGCAGAAAAACAAAATAGTTTGTTTTCATTTATTCCTCCTCTCTTGTCATCAAACTGGTCAACGATTAAAAAAAATCTGTTGGGCCTAAAATGAAAATTTGTTTGTTTGCAGTTGCCTACCGACTCATTGAAAAAGCACCCGACCCAAACTTTTTTTTAACAATTTTGTAATATTTTTTTTTTCTTCAATTTTTTCGGGATACTGAAAATGTTTCCTTTCCAATGTTTTACTTTTGTTTTTACCAATCAGTGAACTTCAAAACAAGAGTAAAGCTTATTCATGTTAAGTATGCATATGAAAAGTTCTATTATTTGTTATCTAACAAAAATCTGAAAACATTTTTTATTTTAAAAAAATGAACGCCTACCTACCCAGTCTAAAAATTATAGGTCGGCAACTGCAAACATAGAATTTTTTAAGCTTGGCCTTATAATTCAATTCAATGTATATTCAAGTTTAAAAGGTGATTAAATCTAATAATTTCTTCATAGATTTCTTTATCCTAAACAAGTTTTGATTACCCTTTCTGAGTCCCGAGAGACACAAAAACCCTAACCGTCTTAAAAGGCAATTGTAAAAATTTCCTTCCGAAAACTGATTTAAAAAAATCGAAAAAAAACGTAGAAATTCTTCGTTTAAATTAACGACGCCGTTTCAGACATACAATTAATAATTTATAACTTTCATCTTGATTAGCTTTTCATCTGGTATTGGATTTTTTTTTAATTGATGTGTATGTAACGTGCAGTTAATTTTATGCAATTTTACGCTGAATGAAACTCTTTTTTATGTAATGTTCATACTTTGGATTACATGTCTACTTTAGAACAAATGAGAAAAATATACAAAACTTTTGAAAGCAGGTATAAAAATAACAATCATGAAAATTTAAAAGCAAATGTGTTGTAAGCAAAATTACTTTTTTTCAAAGACAATTGAGATAACTTTGATGTGTATATAAATCTTAAACATGATACCCGTGTATTAAGCTCAACTACATTATGCAAAGTAACGTAAAAATGTTTTCTTTATTGTAAAATTAAAAGCAATACCTCGTTTTAATTTTTTTTCCTAAAGACAAGAAAGGATAGGTTTCATTTGATTTTTTTTAAACAACTTCTAATTTTTATATTCCAATTAAACATGTTAAAATTATGTAACATAGCAATGAATGTTCAGTAAGATACAAGAAATTACACAGTTCCATTTGCAATTTGTATATATTGCGTTGCTCTCCTAAATTCAAGGAAAGCAAAACTATAAAAGCATATTTATATCAAACAAGGTTCAATAAAAGAGCAACAAAAATTACTTATACTAGTATGCTTAACTAATTTACTTACCAAAGTGTTATGAATTCAAATTAGGGGATTTGATATTTGTTCTACGTATGTTAGATCTGTGAAGAATTAACAAGAGGCCCATGGGCCTTCTATAGGTCACCTGAGTATCATCCAACAACTTTCCAACAATTAGATCGTTTAAACCAGAAGCCTTGAAATTAAAATTCACAATTTTGAAAGAGACACTATTGCTAATCTTAATATAAACTCAGCATAAGCATGCTTACTCTAGTTACTTAACACTCAGAGTAACAAAGAGAAAATGTATTTCCACGTTATACCCAGTTGTGCTCCCACCCGACAGGAACCACTGACCTTGGAGCTACATATTTCAAAATTTTGGAAAGTGGTTGATCAAAACCAAGTAGCAGATTTCAAAGCATTAATTATAATTTATCTTCAGACTATCTCCCCCCCCCCCCCAGTACCCTTGACCCAGGGGCCCTGAAATTGACCATTTTGGAAGAGGCAGCTTCTTCATCATAAATATGTACTAAGATCATTGGCATAATACAAAGGAAAAGAGGAAAAGATCTTCCAAGAATTCATTCAATTTCACTATATAATCTATAGAGCCCCGACCTAACCCCAGAAGCCCTGACCCAAAGGCCATGAAATTCAAAGTCTGTACGAGCCTTCATTCCTCATAACTATGTACATAGTTCATAAGTTTAATACCCAGGAGCAGAGGAAAAAAAATAATTCAAATAAGTAATGCATTTCACTTTACAAGGCTCTAGTCGCCCGTGTGGCGCAGTGTTAGAGCGTCTACTCTAGAGTCGCGAAGTAAAGAGTTGATCCTTACGTCGCGGTTCAAAATCCCACTGTGGAACGTAGAGACCGGTCCTTCGGATGAGACCGTAGAAACAGAGGTCCCGTGTCGCAGTACAATGTGGGTGCTGGCACGAAAAAGATCCCTCACTGCTCAATGGCCCTTAGCGTCAAGGATAGGGAAAAATTTGTAGCTCTCCGCCAGCAAGTGCTAGCGCCTCCAAATGAGTGAAAAATTCTCGAAGGGGACGTTAAACAACATACAAATAATCAATTAATAGGGCCCCGCCCTAGCACTAGAACCCCTGAACTGAGGCCATGAAATTCACAATTCAACAAGAAGCAGTCTTATTCAACATAACTATGTACTTCGTGCAGAAAAAGAGAAGCTGTTTTAAGAATTATTGTATTCTCACTATATAATCAATAGAGCCCACTCTTACCCAAGAAACCCTGACCCAGGAGCCATGAAATTCGAAATTTTGGAAGAGACATTCTTGCTCATCACAACTATGGACTTGGTTAGTTTAGTTTATATCCAATAACAGAGAAGATTTTCAAAGAAATCATGCATTTCACTATAGAGTTATTAGAGCTTTACCATAACATAGTAACCACCTACCCTAGGGGCTATGGAATTCACAATTTTGGAAGAGGCAGCCTTATTCAACATAACTATGTAACGCATGCGCAATGGCAAAATTTATTCAAATTCCACTTGTGGGAGGTCAGCTATAGGTACTTGTGCTATTTTTGAGTGAAAAACTAAAGAAAATTTTGTTAATCATTAATATGTGTATACAGACAGTTTGCTATTAAGAGCATGTCTACGAGAAAACCATGCAGATATATAGAAAAGTCAAATGGATCTGCTTCTGCATAAGGTGACGTGCTTTGCAAATGACGTCATAATAGCCGTGCTGACGCCGGGCTGCAGAAGTAAAATTTTAATTCACATTAGTTTACTTCGAATTAGCTGTCCTGTGAACGCAATTTCATTCGAATTAGTTTGGTTCGCATTAGTTTACTTCGCATTAATCTACTGCGAATTAAACTCCCCGTAAGAACAGGGCATAAGTTGTTGACGGGTGACGGGGAAAGGAGGGGAGAGAAACAGAAAGATTGGAATCATGAAGAAAAGATTTAATCAGTGTAAATTGTTACTAATCAAAACAAAATACTCGTTTTTCCGCAGATAAATTTATATTCAGAAGTTTGTCAGTGCTTACTTACCATTTTTTTAGTGCAGCAATGTCAATATTTATGACACAAGAGTACATGTACGAAAATAAAAACAAGAGGCCCATTGGCCTTATAGGTCACCTGAGCATCATGCACAACTTTCCAACGATTGAATTTGGTTTATGTTTTAAACTAGACATCATGGTATTCTCAATTTTGAAAGAGGCACCATTGCTTATCATAACTATACACTTAACGTGTTTAGTTTGGTTATTTAATACCCATAGACAGAGTAGGGAACAATAATGCATTTCAACTTATCAGTAATATTCAGCAATAATCAGTAGTGCCGCTACCATACATGACCCTTGGTCCACAAAGTTCACAATTTTGGAAAAGGCACCCTTGTTTATCAAAAGTGTCTGATTAATACCAAGGAGCAGATTTCAAACAATTATTTATTTTCAGTATATAAGTTGACCCCCCTCTATGGTACCCCTGACAGAGGGGCCATAAAATTCACAATTCAGGAAGAATGGCCCTTTGTAATCATAACTATATATTAGGTAGTTCATCTGTTAAATACCCAGGAGCAGAGAAGAAAATTTTCAAAGATTTAATGTAATTTTACTATATAATTCATAGAGCCCCGGCCAACTGAACACCAGAACCCCTGAACCTGGGGCCATCAAATTCACAATTTTGGAAAAGGCATTCTTCCTCATCATAACTAAATACTTAGTTTGTTTAATACCCAGGAGCAGAGAAGAAGATTTTCAAAGAATTAATGTATTTTCACTATTAATCAATATAGCCCCGCTCTAACACCAGAACCCCGGACCCTGGGGCCATAAAATTCACTATTTTGGAAGAGACATTCTCCCTCATAATAACTATGCACTTACTTGGTTTATTCAATACCCAGGAGCAGAGCATATTTTCAAATTAATGTATTTACACTACTGTATACAGGGTTATTTTTGCCCCCACTTAATTTTCGCCCTTTTAATCTTGCAAACAATTTTGCCCTGTCTTAAATTCGCCCCATCACACTTTTGTTAAAGAACTTATACTGAATTCTTTGAATTCGCCCTGTTTTAAATTCGCCCAACCGAGGTTAGGGCGAAAGGGGCGAAAATTTCCCTGTATACAGTATATTATCATTTAATAGAACCCCTGACCCTGGGGCCATAAAATTCACAATTTTGGAAGAGGCATTCTTCCTCATCATAACTATATACTTAGTTAGTTTGTTTATTATCCAGGAGCAGAGAAGAAGATTTTCAAAGAAATAATGTATTTTCACTATATAATCATTCAATAGAGCCCCGCCCTAACACCAGAACCCTTGACCCTGGGGCCATGAAATTCACAATCTTGGCATTCTTTCTCATCATAACTATATACTTAGATAGTTTGTTTAATACCCAGGAACAGAGAAGAAGATTTTCAAAGAATTAATGTATTTTCACTATATAATCAATGGAGCCCTGCCCTAACACCAGAACCCCTGACCCTGGGGCCATAAAATTCACAATTTTGGAAGAGGCGTTCTTCCTCATCATTACTATATACTTAGTTTGTTTAATACCCAGGAACAGAGAAGATTTTCAAAGAATTAATGTATTTTCACTATATAATCAATAGAGCCCCGCCCTAACACCAGAACCCCTGACCCTGGGGCCATAAAATTCACAATTTTGGAAGAGTAATTTTTCCTCATCATAACTATATACTTATAGTTTGTTTAATACCCAGGAGCAGAAAATAAAATTTTCAAAGAATTAATGTATTTTCAGTATTTTTCACTATATAATCAATAGAGCCCCGCCCTAACACCGGAACCCCTCATCATTACTATATTGTTAGTTAATTTATTTAATACCCAGGAGCAGAGAAGAAGATTTTCAAAGAATTAATGTATTTTCACTATATAATCAATAGAACCCCACCCTAACACCAGAACCCCTGACCCTGGGGCCATAAAATTCACAATTTTGGAAGAGGCATTTTTCCTCATCATAACTATATAATTACTGTAAATTGTTTTAATTCCACGGTGTTAAAATTTAACGATATCTCAAAAAGTACCATTTGCGATGGTTTTAATTTCACGCTGCAAGAAATTAATTCAAAATTTCCTATAAGCAATTTAACATTATTAAAAACTAATAATAACATTTACGATAGTTTAATTTTGTGGAAAATTAATAAATCGCGAACATAACGAAATTAAAATCATCGTGAATATTTGCCAATCTACAGTAGTTAGTTTGTTTAATACCCAGGAGCAGAGAAGAAGATTTTCAAAGAAATAATGCATTTTCACTATCAATAGAGACCACCCTAGCTCTAGAACCCCTGACCCTGGGGCCATGACTTTCACAATTTTGGTAGAGGACTCAATGGTCATTACATTCATGCTAACAGTTTGACTGCTTGATGTCCAGTAGTAAAGAAGAAGATTTTTAAAGATTGCATTAATTTTAGTGGTTTTGGCCCACCCCTCAGGCCCAAGGGGGGCAGGGACCATGAAATCCACAATTTTTGTTCCCCTTCACCCATAGATGCCAAATTTGGTGGAAATTGTTTGAGTGGTTGCGGAGAAGAAGATAAAAATGTTCAAATGTTAACACACGACGCACACCACATGACGACAGACGAAAACAGATAGCAATATGAATAGTTTACTCAGGTGACCTAAAAAGACAGACAGTTGGATGGATGACAGGGACTTTACTATCACGTAAGCTCTTCGACCAGTAGAGCTAACAAGAACACTAGAACCCCTACTGTACCCCTGACCCAGGGGCCTTGAAATTCACAATTCTGCAAGAAGAACCACTGATCATCATAGATATATAGGTAGATCATCGTCTCAATACCAAGGAGCATTTTCAGCACATACATGTCCTAACACCAGACCCCTAACCCTGGGGCCATCAAACTCACAGTTTTAGAAGAGGCATCCTTCCTCACCATAACTATGTACAGTGAAACCTGTCTAATCTGACATGCCCTGAAACAGTATGCTGGATAGAACCGAGTTAAGTAGGCCTAACACTAAAATTACAGTGTGACGGATTACACAGGTGTTGGATTTGACAACTTTTTTTCTGTAGTTAGTTTGTTTAATTTTGAAAAAGCATTCTTCCTCACTATAACTATATACTTTATATATATATATAAAATTTTCAAAGTACTAATGTATTTTCACTATATAATCAATAAAGCCCCGCCCTAACACCAGAACCCCTGACCCAGGGGCGATAAAATTCACAATTTAGGAAGAGGCATTCTTCCCCATCATAATTGTATACTTAGTTAGTTTGTTAAATATCTAGCAATAGGAGCAGAGAAAAAGATTTTTAAAGAAATAGTGCATTTTCAAATATCTAGCAATAGGAGCAGAGAAAAAGATTTTTAAAGAAATAGTGCATTTTCACTATATAATCAATAGAGCCCCGCCCTAGCACTAGAACCCCCGACCCTGGGGCCATGAATTTCACAATTTTGGTAGATCGAGTACTCTATGGTCATTACATTCATGCTAACAGTTTGACTGCTTGATGCCCAGGAGTAAAGAAGAAGATTTTTAAAGATTGCATAGTGGTTTTTGCTCCACCCCTCAGGCCCCCCCGGGGGGGGGGGGCAGAGACCATGAAATTCACAATTTTTGTTCCCCTTTACCCATAGATGCTTTGTGCCAAATTTGTCGGAAATTGGTTGAGTTGTTGCAGAGAAGAAGCTAAAAATATTCAAAAGTTTACGACCGATTGACGACGAACGACGTACGACGACGGACGAAAACAGATAGCAATAGGACACCTGAGTTACTCAGGTGACCTAAAAAATTATATTTCTCATTTATTTTATCATAAAGATATACTTTTTTCTTTATCAAATTAAAAAGATAATTCATTTCTTCAATAAAATATGAATTACAACATTTTCACACAAAGACTTTTTAAGATATTACCTATTATGCATGTCAAAATTGTTAAAAATTAACAAGAAAAATAGGGTGATACTTACATTGACTTACATTGTGCTCCATTATAATTTTCATGCGAGATGATTTACAATGAATTTGCCATCATTTCAAGGATACAAGTCAAATAGTTTTACTTTAAATACATGTTAAATTTGAATGTGATTTGACATATTTGGTTATTTTAAGCGCATTTTTGGGTAGAAAAATGTCTGAAAATGACCTATTTTTAGCATTTCACACTGTTTTTGCACGTGCTCCTGTGTAAAAATTAGCAAATAAAGGTATTGTTTTTAATGAATAATAATTAAGGGCATGTGGCAAGGAAAGAAATGTCACAAGTCTTGAAAATTTCACACAAAGACTTTTCGGACATGTATGGTTTTTAATGACTAATAATTAAGGGCATGTGGAAAGGAAAGAAATGTCACAAGTCTTGAAAATTTCACACAAAGACTTTTCGGACATAGGTCCCCCTTAAACTCAATTATGCAATTTTCAAGTTCTTAGTTGTCAAATACTTGTTATGGACATTACTCGGTACATGATGACAAATATTTGCCCCCAAAATCAAACTTTGCCCGCGTGGCGCAGTGGTTAGAGCGTCTGCTCTAGAGTCGCGAAGTAAAGAGTCAATCCTTGCGTCGCGGGTTCGAATCCGACTGCGGGACGTGGAGGCCGGTCCTTCTGATGAGACCGTATAAACCGAGGTCCCGTGTCGCAGTAGGTGCTGGCACGATAAAGATCCCTCACTGCTCAATGGCCCTGAGTGCCGAGTATAGGACAAAATTTGCAGCTCTTCACCGGCAAATGGTGGCGTCTCCATATGAGTGAAAAATCCTCGAGAGGGACGTTAAACAATATACAATCAATCAATGAATCTAATGTGTAGAATGATATCAATGAAATAAATATTGTTCGGGGGAGGTCTGCGCTCTATTAACTTAGCTTATTAACTTAGCTTTATAGTTTAAATTCTTAAGATATTGTCTTCTTTTTGAAAAGATATTATCTTCTTTCTGAAATATAATAACAAGATCCGATTAGGTTTTGACGGTATAAAAATTATAATTGTCCATAACCTGCTCTGAAACTATTATTTAATGTGTTTTGTCAATTTATATTTCACATACAATATATACGATTCAGCAAATATACCGCACATAGGCCATAGATATGCGCTACTCAGCTCCATTTTGGGGGCAAAATATTCAGAACTTTCCCTGAACTGTACTCAGAAAAAAATGAGTTTTCCTACCTCTGATTAAGCTTAACATACACCCTCAGGTTTAGCAAAAACTTGATAATATATTTTACCAAATCTGGATGTTCCAGGTAATATCCCCCTCGTTTCAATTTGGATTAGGCTACTGCACTAGTCATACAGGTTTCTATAGTTTATCATGACCACTATTAAAATCTTCCGAGTACCTCCATTGAATACAGGGGAAGGATTTGAGACTAATCAACGATGTCTGGGGAAAGTGACCATTAATTTCAGACAAATCCGTCTTGAAGCTCTTTATAAGTTCAAAAAATGAAGATGCTGTGGGATCAATGTCATTGCTGCCACAACATTCTCAAGGTTCTTCAAGTGTAAAGGTTTTTTTTCTTTAACTCGATGAATTTAAGTCTGGAGTAGCCTCGGCACCATAAATTAAATCTTACACTTTCTGAGGCTAAGTTGACCCCAGGGAGCTTTTTAAAGGTTACAAAAATGTTCTTTCTGTAATGGAGGAACCAACACACCATGCTTGCAAGGGGGCTGAAAAACTAGTTAAAGTTATAATAAAGAACTATTTTCATATTGACAATATCTAAGACAAATAAAGTTACATTGGATAATTAAAGAATGTAAAGAAATTTATTATGAATATGTTTTTCCTTCAATTTATAGAAACATGATATACTGAACAACCCATGCCTAGAGTAAGATATCATCAACAATTCAATTTTTTTCATAAACCTGCCAATGGAGACATATCTAGTAGATTTATAGAACGTCTGGATATCCAAGTAACATACCTATTATGAATCCTCTGAACAACCCAAAATAAAATGCAGCTATGACTCCCCTTTGCGGAACAAATGGGATTTGTAATTGCCCCCCCCCCTCCCCTTTACATACCTTCAACTCCTTTCTTAAAACTGTTTAAAAACCATTATTTGGGTTCACCTCCAAAAATTAAAAGATAATGTTTTAGCCAGAAACTAAAAATTAATTTGAAATTTAAACTTCATCCACTTCTTAAAATACATATTGTTATCCCCTTTGCCTGTCTGACTATTTGTTTTGTTTTTTTGTAGTTGTTAACACCCCTCAAGAATTTATTCACTGGGTATGGAAACGCAACCATTTCCTTTGAGAGCTACAAATTTTTTCCTACACAGGGGTCCGGCCGTGGAGACTGGGGATCTTTTTCTTTAAACCCTACAGAAAGGTAGGGTTACAGGCTTTTGGGTTTATCGGTGTCAGCCAAAGGGCAATAATTGTATATGTTTTTTTAACTCTTGGAGAAATTTTTACTCATGTAGAGACGGTAACATTTACTGTTGGAAAGCAAATTACGGCCATTGTCCGGGATGGATTTTTTCGCCCCGGGAACCCCTTTACCTTGTTTTCGGCCCAAGTTGTTTTTAAAGGAGGTTTTGCTCCTAAAAGGGGGTTTTCAACCTGCGACGTAAAGATCAACTTTTTTACTTCACGGCTTTGAGCGACACTCTAACCATTGTACCACGGGCAATTTGAAAGCTATTGATGTAAACTGAGAATAAAGAAGAGCACATTCCTGAGTTTTTTTTCCCCCCAAAAACAAAATCATCTCAATAGTAATCTCAATTTTTAAAAGTCAATTTATAACATGTCAATAATGGAAATTTTTGGAACAAGGGGCCCCAGGGGGCCACATCGCTCACCTAGCACTGTGGAAAAAAAAATAGAATTGGTTTTTATTGAAAATTTTTAAAATTGAAAGTATCCCATGACAATCAGGGCCCTTTGCTATTCTTGAGAAGATGATTTTTAAAAATTTTTAAAAATGTTATGAAAAATTTTGTTTGGGAATTTCCCCCCCTCCCCCCCGGGGGAAATGATTTAACAAACTTGAATCCACACTACCTAGTATGCTTCCATAAAAAAAATATGATCTATTATGGCTTGGTTTATTTTAGAAGAAGTTTTTTAAAGAATTTTTTATATATTTTTGTAAAATTTTTGGTGGCCTTTGTGGCCCCCCCCCTCCCCCCGGGGGCAGGGGTTTGAACAAACTTGAATCCCCACCCCTTTTAGGGTTTTCCCCAAAGTTTCATCTTTCCGGCACAGTGGTTCTTGGAAAAAATTTTTTAAACTTTGCCACCAAATTTTCATTAATTCCCAATTATTTCCCCTTGAATGGGGGCTCCCCTTTTCTTTTTGGTAAAATTAAAACCCCCTTTTCCCCCAAAGGATACTTTGTGGCAAGTTTGGTTAAAATTTGGGCCCCACCCAATTTTGAGAAGTGGAAAATTAAAATTTACAAAACAGACAGCCCACAAAAATGTGATCGAAAAGCTCACTTGAAGCCTTCGGCTTAGGTGAGCTAAAATTTTTTAAAAATTTACAGCTCATGCTTCAACACGGGAAGTTAACATATAATTAGGGTTTGTGATACAAATCATTTAATAAAAACCAAAGGGGGTAAAGGGTTTATCACATGCCCCTTTTATGTCACTTTTTTTAATAAAGTCCCTTTTCACAACCTAGCAATCGTGTCTATAACCCCTTAAAGGAAGATTTCCCCCAGCAGATTTCCCAAGGGATCAAAAAAATTTAACCCCTTTAAACTGGGAAATAAGGAGATGGAAATTTTCCCCCCATTCCCCATGGGTTTTGGAAAAACCCCAAAAATGGGGGTTAAATGATGGTTGCTCACTGTAAATAAATAAAAAAATTTAAAAGGGAAACCCAAAATTCTACTTTTTGACAAGTTTTGGGGAGAGCCAGAGGGGAACCCAAAAAATTAAAAAAGGGGAAAAAGTGGGTCCTTTTCCAAACCCTTAACAACTTTATTTTGCATATAACTTTGAAGAGCAGTCAAAAAAAGGATAATTTTTTCAAAAAACTTAATCGTCATTAAATGGATGTTTTTTCCCCTTTTATGTGCTGACGTCAGGGAAAAAAGAAGTAAAATTTCCCAGGTTTTCAGGGACAGGGCCGTTTAAATGGCGATAGCAAAAATTTGAATGAGTTAAGTTGTAGAAAAATCATCCTTTTACGGATTTCTAGCAACGGGGAGTTTTCGGGAAAAGTAAAGGGAAAAAGTCCCCCGCCACAGCATAACGCCCGTCAAATATTGTTCAATAATCATATAATAAATTTTAATAAAAATCAGGTAGCATTGTTTTAACAAAATTTAAAATTTTTTTTAAAAAAAATTAATTTCCATTTCTTATCATATACTGTATTTCTAAATTTTTTAAGTGTAGGGATTGATTATAACAAATACATCATATAATTCTAAACTGGTTGTGTTAGAGCATAACAAATATCCATCTGCAGTTTTTACTGAATCTTTAATTGTTTTTTTTTTTTTATAAAATAATGGAATGCTACAGTTTAATAAAAAAAATCAAACATAAATTATAATAAATTTCAGACTATAAAATCAAAGGTAGACATGACTGCAATTTTTTCAAAATAAAAAAATTGAAATATAATTTTTTTTTCAATGAACACATATATAATTATTTTTAATTTATTTATACAATACAATTTTATTTTTAATCAAAACACTAAAACATAAATTTGTTTTAATTACATTACACCAGTTGAAAGATCTTTATCTGGACCACCATCAAGAACTAACACAAGCAACTATGAGGCCATTTTTTTTCCCCAACCCCTTTTCCCCCCAAGGGGATAAATTAAGATGCCACTGGGATTTAGATGCTTTTAACTCCTAACAATAAACTCATTAATTTCTCTTTTTAATTTGACATGAAAGGTTTCTCTATAAAATTTTTCTTGACCAGTCTTGATAATTATCCCCATGGGACAAACTGAATTCCTCTAAAACTTAAACATTTGTTACGGATTGCTGTAAAGTATATAATGAAAAAATAATTTTTTAATTAAATTTTAAACATTTTTTAATAAGGGTACCTATAATTTTACATTTTTTAGGATTATAAAATTTTTAAAATTTAAAAGACTTTTTTTTTTAAAAAAAAATAAAATTAAAGGTCACAGTGCCCTTTAAAATAGACCGCGACACACCTTCAAATTTTAGATGAAACTTTTGCCAATTTTGGGAAAGCTCTAGGTCTCATAGTTTTTTTTATGATTTGGACAGGATTTTTACATTTGGCTATGGCCTTTATTTAATGAGCCCCTACTTTTTTTTTAAACACCCCCCCCCAAGGGTTATAACGAAAAAAGTTTGATAACTCTAGGCCTTAAAAGTTTTAAAAGTTATGAGCCGGACACGAAAAAAGTTTAACAGACGGACAGACCCCAACCATAACAAAATCCTTTTTTGAGTTTGGAGAAAAAGGATGCAGAGCCCCCATCCCAAAGCTGAATCCTAATTTCCCAATTTTTTTAATACAATGTATGGCCTCCGTTTGGGACTCTCCCCTGCACATGCCCTTGGGGAAAAAGGGGGGGTAAGAGTGGAGGTTTTATTAGGTAAAAGAAAAAATGAAGGTAATGAAAATTTTTAAATTTAAAAGGGTTGGAAAAGGGGGGAGGTATTTAACAACCTTAAGTTTTCCCCCAAACAGAATGGGCTTTGCTTTTTTAGGGATTTAAAACGTTTTAAGGTCACCCAAAAATTCAGATGACCTATTGCTATCAAATTTTTTTCCGTGGGGGTGGGTTGCGTCGTGTGTTATCACTTGGGAAAATTTTCAGCTTCTTCTCTGCAACCGCTTAACCAATTTTGGCATAAAGCATCTATGGGTAAAGAAGAAAAAAAATTGTGAATTTACGGTTTTCCCCCCCCCCCCGGGGTTTAATATGGGGTTTTGTCCCCCAGGGGGAAGCTTGTATTTATATAAAAGTAGTGATTCGGTTTTACCGTCAAACCGGGGAAAAGTTGACATTTGAAATGAGTGATTAGGTTATCAATGATAATTAAAATTCTTTTACATTAATGAAATTGTCAATGCATTAAAAACCACTTGACAGAATAAAATTGTCAATGCATTTACACGTTAAAATTAAAAAAATGGAATTGTAAAGCATTACACGTTGACATTGACAAAAAGGAATTGTAAATTATTGACACGTTGAAAATTACAAAAAGGAATTGTAAGTATTGACACGTTACATCGACAAAAAACAATTGTCAATGCATTAAAAACCCTTTACATTGACAAAAAGAAATTGTCAATGCATTGACCCCCTTGACATTGACAAAATGAATTTTCAAGGGATTGACACGTTAAAATTAAAAAAGCAACTTTAATACTTGACGTTGAAAAAGGGTAATTTTAAAAAGCATTGACACGGTTGAAAATTTTCATTGCATTGCAGTGTTTTTTAAAAATGGAAATTTGTGATTCCCATTTTTTTTTTTTACTGCCATTTAAAAACTTCAACACAAAAATACAATAAATAACGCATTTATTACAATAGTTTTCTTTTCATTGTTTTAAAACAGCATAAAAAAACATGTATAAAAAAAAATTGACATTAAAAATTTTCATTTTCATTCGGTGCTGCATCAACATCACAGCTGTATATATACATCAGATATAAAAACAACGTATGTTACATTTTTCCCAAATTTCTTTATTCATAAAAACCAAATTTTCTCATTCAAAGAACCCGGGGGGGAAAATTTCGTGGGGCCCGTGGGGGGCTTGGGAGGGCACTCATGATGAGGGGCTTTTTTATTCACTAAATTTTTTAAATTTGTTTATACATTTCAATTGTAGCATTGCATCTTTTAAAAATTCTACAGAAATTCTTGAGGGCCAACTTTAAAAGGCCAGGGGCCACAGCCTACCTTGGGGCACATCAAGGGTTGAATTTTCTCCCCCCCTCCAAAAACGTTCATCATTTGAACAAACTTGAATCTACACTACCTAAGGGTATTATATAAATATCACTAAAAATCCCCTTTTAGGTACTTGAAAAGAAGATTTTAAAAAAAGGGTTTCCCCATATATCCCTGTGTAAAACCCTTGGGGGGCCATTTTTTGGCCCCCCCAGCCCCGGGGCTATTTAAAAATTTTAATTTAACCACCTTTAGGATGATTCCAAATGAGTTTTATACTTTTCCCGGCCCAGTGGTTCTGGAGAAGAAGATTTTAAAAGATTTTTTATATTTCCTATGTAAAACTTGGGTGGGGCCCTTTTGGTCCCCCCCCTTGCCCCGGGGGGGCATGAAATTTAAAAAAACTTGAATTTTAAATCCTTTAGGAGGAAATTCCCCATGAGTTTACCTTTCCCCTTGGGGAGTGGTTCTAAAGAAGATTTTTTAAAAATTTTTCCTATATATTCCTATGAAAACTTGGGGGGCCATTTTTGGGCCCCCCTTTCCCCGGGGGGATAATTTAAAAACTTAATTTACTTTTACCCTAGGATGATTCCACATGAGTTTTATCCTTTTCCCGGCCCAGTTTTGGAGAAGAAGATTTTTAAAGGTTTTTTCCCCATATATTCCCCATGTAAAACTTGGGGGGCCATTTTTTGGGCCCCACCCCCGCCCCGGGGGGTTATTTTTTTTCCAAAAAAAAAATCCACCTCCTGAGGAAAATTTCCACATGAGTTTTCTTTTCCCGGCCCATAATGGGGAAGAAGATTTTTAAAGATTTTTCCAAATTTCCCATGTAAAACTTGGGTGGATTTTTTGGGCCCCCCTTTTTCCCCGGGGGTAGTTTCAAACTTAACTGCTCTCCCCAAAAAAAAACCACAATTTCAAACTTTTCCCGGGGCCCAGTGGGCCCGGGGAAAAAAATTTTAAAAAATTTTTTTCCCCTTTTATTCCTATGTAAAACTTGGGTCGGGCCCTTTTGGCCCCCCTTGCCCCGGGGGGGATAATTTTTTTAAAAAAAATTTTAACTACACTACCTTTTAGGGTGTTTTTCCCCATGAGTTTTATTTTTCCTGGCCCAGTGGTTTGGGAAAAAAATTTTTAAAAATTTTTCCTATATATTCCTATGTAAAACTTGGGTTGGCCATTTTTGGGCCCCCCCTTTGCCCCGGGGGGCATAAATTTTAACAAACTTGAATCCACTCACCTAGGATGATTCCACATGAGTTAACCTCCCCGGGGGAATTTTTCCCCAAAAAATTTTTTAAAAATTTTTCCAATTTTTCCCATTAAAAATTTGGGTTGGCCATTTTTGGCCCCCTTGCCGGGGGGCAGGGTTTCCCAAAATTAAAAACCCCATCCAGGTTATTCCCCTGTTTTACTTTCCTAAAATGGTTTTGGAAAAAGATTTTAAAAGTTTTTCCTTAAAATATTCCTATGTAAAACTTGGGTCGGCCATTTTTCCCCCCTTTCCCCGGGGGATGATTTAAAAAAACTTGAATCCACACTACCTGAGGATGCTTCCACATGAGTTTCATTTTTCCTGGCCCAGTTATGGGAAGAAGATTTTTTAAAATTTTTCCTATATATTCCTATGGGAAAAAATTGGGGGGCCATTTTGGCCCCCTTTCCCCGGGGGTAAAATTTAAGAACTTTAAAACCACTTTCCCCCTGAGGATGATTCCACATGAGTTTTATCTTTCCTGGCCCAGTGGGTTTGGGGAAGAAGAAATTTTTAAAAATTTTTCCCCTTTTTTCCTATGTAAAACTTGGGTCGGCCAAAGCCCCGGGCCCTTTCCCGGGGGTATATTTAAAACAAAATTGAATCCACATTCCTGAGGGTGCTTCCACATGGTTTCCCGGTTTTTTGAAGCGGTTCTGGAGAAGAAGGGTTTTTTTTTTTAAAAAGCCCTTAATTTTTAACAAAACCCTTTATTTTCCCCCTTTGGGAAAAAAGGGGGTGGCCCTTCATTTTTAAAAACTTGAATCCCCTTTTTACCCAAAGGATCTTTTTGCCAAGTTTTTGTTTGGCCCCGTGGTTTTGAGAAGAAAATGAAAATGTGAAAAATTTAGAGACAACGACTACAAAATCCAAAATACAACGACAACGACTAAAAACGAAAGAAACAACGGAAAATTTCAAAAAGCTCACTTAACCCTTTGGGTTAGGTGAGCTAAACACCCCCCTTTTTATTTCCCCACGTGAACCAAAAGTCCCCCAAAACCCTCTCTCCAGTTCCCTTAATTCTTCTGTAAAATAAGGGTTAATTTTTTAAATTTCCCCTCCCCACCCGGGAATAATTACAATTATTCAAAAGAAATTTACTTATTGAAAAAAAATGCACCAAATCAGAATTTTGTGGTAAAAATTTAGCAAAATTTTATCATACACACTGGACAAACCCAAAAATAAAAATTTACAATATCAAAATTCTTATTGGGGGGGGGAAAAAAATTTTAAATTATATTGTGGGGTTCATTTCAAAACTTAATTACACAATACAGAATTTTTAATTAAATGTGATTTGATTACTACAGAAAAAAAAAAATGAAGCTATAAATAAATGTATTTGATTCAAAAATTGTTTAGTAAAATTCGGAAAACCCATCCCTTTAAAAATCCATTAAATTTTTTTTTAAATCTTTTTGTTTTTACAGGACCCCACTCAAGAAAAAACAGCTCTGGTTACCCCCGGTTTAAAAGGGTTAAAATTTTTTAATTTTTCACCCGCCACTTGGTTAAAAGACCAACTGGAAAAAAAGAAATTAGTTACAATAAAGGAATAAATACATTCAAAAAATTGTATCCAAAAAGAGATGAATAATTAATTAAATTACAATTACCTGGGCAAATATTGATTTTTTTTTTAAAGGGAGCTGTAAAGCAGTCTCGCTCTCCTCAGGCAAGCAAGTAAAGAACCCCTCCTCGACTTTTTCCAGTTCAAATAAAAAACCTTCATTAGAGTTGTTTGGGAAATCGAGGAATTTTATGGCGCTGCCAACCTCAATACGTGTATGGTGTCTTTACTGGGGACTGCACAGGTTCGTTTGAGTGAGGAATGTCTATGTCATTTACATTTTCCTTATTTTCGTCTTCATTTAATTGGGGGAATTTTTTTTAAATTTTTGTAGTTATTGGTGTGGGAATCACACAACTTTCACGGAAAAAATTTTCCCTGAAGCCGATTTACATGTTTTAAGCAACTAAAATATACTCAAAAATTAAATTTTTGACCTATATCGCTGCATTTTTTTTTCAAAATCGCTGCAGCCTTTATTGTGACGTCTTTTTAAGCAGTTTCTCTCGTGCGTATATTAAAAAAAGATTTTTTTAAAAAATTTCAATTGGGTTGGCTAGAAACACACAGCCAATGTAAATATTGCAAAATGAAATTCATTTTAATCAAATTTTATTTTTTGGGTAAAAAAACCCCAAAAATATTTGGGTTTTAAATTTCTTAGAAAAAAGTAAAGTTATTAATCTTTAATATTATGTATTAGGATCCACAGCAGTGTTAGTTCTAAAGTCAAGGAAGATAACTCTTCATTTTTCCCCTACTTTTATTTGATATCAAAAATGTTAACATACCCAGATGCATCTGATATTTCTCATCTAGTAATTCTGATAGGAATCCACCATCCCGTCATATTCACTCTGAGCATCCCCAAAGGGATATTCCACCCCTTCCTTGAGGCTCAAATACATGTAATAAAATGTATCTTTAACATTTCCATTCCGGTTTCCCTCAATAATTCATAATTTCTTTGACAATTGATTGGAAATAATACTGGCCTAGAGACTACTAATAAGATTCTTCCATAAATCCATCAGCCCCACAAAGTTAGACAATTTACATTAACGGATGAGGCTGAATGAAACACATTGACATTAAAGTCTTTTGAAATCCCCTACTTCCCGTTGACAGTTCAACATAATCTCCTTTGCCACTCCACATCTTACAAAGGTACGATTTTTCTGCCTCTCCCTTCGCCGTTTGGCATTGACGGAGCCAAGAATCGGTGACCCTCATCAGATGTAATTATACCTCCCCTTTCGAGAATTGGTTTCTGCAAACCCGCCATGTATATGATTCGTTTCCATTCTAATTCCAGTTTTTTCGAAAATATGAGACAACACTGGTTCATAACGTTTTAAAAAGAAATTGATTTTCCACCCCCAGGATCAAAAACTCCAAGAGATAAAGGTTCTGAGGTAAAAAATCCATTCCCCCCCCTTTATACGAGTGTTTGGTCCGGAAAGCGATGCAGTTAGGCCAAGCAGTGCTGGGATTGTGAGACTAAAATTTACAATTCTTTCCTTTTTCAAATATCGAAAGCCATTGATAAATTTCATCTTAAAAAATGAACTCCAATCAATAGGAATAGAAAATGCGGCTCGATAAGTTTAAAAAACGTCCCCCAAAATTTTGAAAAAGACATCTTAAACCTATAATCATAAGTAATTATTTCATATTTAAAAAACTAACAATTGATGACAAAATTTTTCCATAAAAAAACAATAGCAACAATACAGTTGCCGTTTTTTTATTTATGCGTTCCTTTTACGCTAAAATTTTTTTTTAACTTGATTATAACGCCTAATTATACGTCATTATTTCAAATTTAAATTTTCTTGTAAAAAAAAAAATTCATCATGGTTACAACCATAAACTCCATCACAAAAGTTTGATATTCAAGACCGATAGCTTCAGTTACAATTGAAATTGAGACTGGCAGGGCACTAGGGATGAGAATTTTTATTAGGGAAAGAAAAATTTAGGAATCTTGTATTTCATTCATGAGAGATCATGGACTTCTCAAAACTGAAATATTTGCACATGTGGATGTCAGATGAAAATCATTAAGAAGAATGATATCACGATGCAAAAATGGAGTTGCAATTCTTGTTTTAAGCGGATGTCTATAAGAAAAGACAGCTTCTTTGAGGTTAATTACGAAAAAAAAAACGTTTTGATTTTTCAATACAAGAGATGCTGGAAGGCACATGGTACTTTCATATATGATGAAATGCAAACAAGTTTGTGAATAATATTGCAAAATATAAAACATAAATAACATATAATTTGAATTTTTACATATCTGTTGGGTAGACTTTACTTTACCGGTCCCCAGATCCGAAAGATCCTCGCGTCATTGACTATCGGGGTTAAATTTGCACACTATTCGACTTTTGGGGGTTAGTCTTGCACCCACCTGAGAGGTTAGGGTTAGTACTTGCACTAGTATTGACTATTAGGGTTATTGCATCCATCCGAGAGATTAGGGTTATCCTCGCACATTATTCGATTAGGGTTATTTAGATCTGCCCATGAGATTTTATCAACGTGGTGAGTATTGCATCCCATCATGAATTAGGGTTAGTAACTTGTTCTTTTACAAAAATTTAAAAAAATCAGTTTTTTTGAATTTTTTCCGAATCATAAATTCAACTTTAAAGACATTTCGTTTTTTTACATGGAAGAATGGCAGTTAAAAAAATGACACAATATTTATCAATTTCTTTAGAGATCTGGGTTTAAAAAATACTTTAAAAAACGAAGTTTTAAACTAAACTTTTAACCGTAGAAATCGATTATATCTGTTTAAAATTAATGCTTCGAAATTAAGAAATGTTTTGATTATAATATTATAGGTATAAAAAAAATATTGTAGCAAGTTTTGATTGTTATATTAAAACCAAAATTTCCCCCCCCCCCATAAAAACACAAACACAGTGTTCAATACATGTATTTAAAATTCAGATATGATTAAACAAAAAACCTATTACTTTTCCAAAACGGCCCCGTTAAAATTAAAAATATTCCTTTAGGTTCTTCTAAAAAGTGTATATTTTGTATGAAATTATCAATATATACCTGTACAGAGCTTTATTTATGTTTTATATAGCTGTAAAGGTAGCATTGTTTACGGTTGCGATATTTTGACGTTATTTATGGAGTCATGAACAAGAATGGGAAAAATATTTCAAGACATATCCAGCTAACATGCATTTTTCATATGTACGTAGATTCATTAAATTTCTCTCCAAACCAAAATGCAATTTATTGTTTAAAATGTAGTATACCAGCTTATAATTCATTTTTCATTATTAATAGCAAATATTTGAATCAATTGTATGTTTAAATCTTTTTAAAAACATATTTGTTAGAGGAAAAAAATGTTTATTGGTGGGTTTTATTTTTAGTGGACTGATGCCATGAGATTCATGCCGATAAAAATATTTAAAAGAACTTGAAACAAAAAAGGGACAGGAAGTGTTGAAAAAAATCACCATCATACTTTAAACAGTTTACATTTTATCGTTAGTTTATCCCTCTCAGTTTTTGCCTTTTTGATGACGTCATTGCTTCTTTTTTTTTAAAAAATATATCGTCGTGTTATTAGATACTGAGTAAATGAGTTTTAAACAACATTTTAAACTTCAAAATACTAAAATTAATTTAAGAATTGCTCCATATTTAACTTTGTGTATCCTGTTAACTTTTGTTCTTTTTATTTAATTGCCCTTTTCTTTTTTTGTCTCCAAATAGTAATTTCACATTAAACATGTAAAATTGTCTTTTTTACTTGACATTGGCGTCGGAAGACTAGGAACCGGGGGGGGGGGGGGAAAAAGAAGAAATCATTTTGCGGTTTTTGTCGCTATAAATGTAAAATTTTTTACCCCCCCCCCCCCAAAAAAAAAATTTTTTCAAAGGGAAAAACAGCCTAAGATAAAAAATTTACGATCGCTACATCTGTTCCTGAAAAAAATCCCCTGTCTAAGCTGCAAAATGTCACCAAAATAATATATCACATTCCGATTTTTTTATGTCGAAAAAGACGCAGCATTCAAAAAACATCCCTTTGATGGAGAAAGGTACATTGTATTTATAAACTCCGACGTTACAGGAGAAGTGGGGGGGCTAAATGTAACCAGCTTTTTTCATTGGTCCTCTGATACAAGTAACTTACCAATAGATATTAATTTGGGTTAACTTTAACTTATTTTGTTATCTCTATTCGGCCCAATTCTACATGTTTGATTAAATTTAAAACCATGTCCTCGGCAAATGATTTTTTTACCCTCACCCAAGTTTGGTTCGATGGTCGACAAAAAGCATTTGCTCTCGAACTCGGTCAATAAATGTATAATATTTCTCGTAATGATACAGTAGTTTATCGTTTAATTCAGCGCATAAGTTTTAAACCAAATTTTTAAACAATGAAAAGGGTTATGATTGAAGTTTTTTTTTTAAATGATTTAGTGTGCATGTAATTGAAACCTTGCTCATGGTCTGAAAAAAAAAGGAATACTGGTTCCCATAAAACTACATTCAGTTCGAGTTAGTGTGCATGTCGGTGTGGCTCGCCCGGGTTTTAGCTTTCTTATTTTATTTTTAAAAACAATTTTCCAACAGAAAATTCGAATAAATTTATGTTATCATAAGGCCAAAAATTTTTTATTGGTTGTTTTTCGGATCCCCCACTCCATTTTTTAAGTTTTGGAAAAAAAAAAAAATTTCCCTTCAATCCTTTTTTTAAATCGCCGATCGAACTTTACTTCAATCATATTAAAAAAAACCCGGGAAAAGACCTAATTGTTTGAATTTTACTTAGTTGTGATCAGAATCATGTAAACGCTTCCCCTATTACCCTTTAAAAAAAAATAAAGCGTTTTTATCAGAATGAAATGTGAAACATTTTAGGTTTTTCAAAAAAAAAAATGTTTTACGGGGTGACCGTTGGGGCGGCGCAGTTGTATCAAAAACACTCTAAAAATTGATCAGCCACTTAAACATCAAGCCGCACGAGCATTCACTACCTGTGACGTCACACGACGTCACGGAGCTCGTCGGAGCTTACGGGAACGCAGCGTCGTTCAAAATATAGACCTAGTGCAATTGGGTCGAAAAAAATTGCAGAGTTATTTTTTGTTTCTTTGAAAATTTCTCAAACTGAAAGCTTTTTAGCTTTACGTTATTGTTTATTTTTTTTTTTTTTTTATTTATTTATCTATTTCACGGAAGAAACCACATGACTTAATTAGCATATCGTCAAAATTTAAGTTTCCGGTGACGTCATTTGTATCATTTCCGAAAGCAAGGTGAAGGCCGGGGTTGTGGCATGGGGGGATTTTTTTGAATAAGGAAGGCAAAATCATTTCGGTAAATTTGGAAAAAAAATTTCCTTTATTTTTTTTTCTATTTTTGATTTATTTGCGCAAAGGACATTGGGTAGTGAAATTTTGGAAAAAGAAGAGAAATTTGGCTGACGATGACAGATTTCAATCCGAATTTCCTTGTTCTTACCGTTAGTCTATTAGCTCGCTTCCGAGCGTCGCTTCGCAGCTCGCTGGGCCCCATAAATGTTTTAAGGACAGTGTAAAAGTTTAGGTTTTTATGGGCTGATCAGGCTGGGTTTTCTAATATGTTTTACGGTGTACCCTTGGGGCGAGGAGTTTACCATCAAAACACATGGGTCAGCCACTTCGAACGTCAAGCCGCACGAAATTTTTACTAGCGGACGTCATTCGACGTCACAAAGCTCGCGGAGCTTAGGAAAAAGCCGAGGTCTGTTTGAAACTATAGAAATAGTGCAATTTTTGTCGAAAAACATT
>NW_026932132.1:0-51075 GCF_032062105.1 Saccostrea cuccullata | reverse complement strand
TCCGTCAACACTGAGAAAAAGGGCCACAACGTTAATGTATCTGTGCACCCTCCACTTCATGAACAAGGGGAGTTTGTTTTGAAGATTTATATTCGGGACCCCAATGCCTCAGAATTTATCAACGTTTGTAATTACCTACTGGAGAGAACAGAGGTTAGTAAATATTCACTTTCTCTTGAATTAAAATTGTTTTAGGACATCAAAGGGTAACTACCTCTTAAACTAGCTTACAATGACTTTTTAAACCCTTTTTCTTGCTAAAGATTCACTTTTCATTATAACAGACCCAAAGTCAACGAAAAGCAAGAGAGCGTCTTCTGAAGTTACTAAAGTCTGAAAATGCTAAACCGACAGAAGTTCAGAAAGCCAAAGAAGAGTTCCAGAAATGTGGCGGAAAAGACTTTGGGGAGGTTGCCAAAGCTGAAAGGAAAATGCATCACATATCACTCAGGAAAGGTGAATGATACATGAAGAGAAAGCCTGTTTATCGACAATCAGTAATCCCTACACCAGTCTGTGACATTCTCTAATGCCCCTTACATTTAATTCTTTTCAGCTTTAGAAGAACTGCGAACCTACCACGACCCGCCGGATTCGGTTTTAGTCATAATGCATGCTACATATATTATTCTTGGAAAAGACGAAAAGGATATTCTCGTAAATTATACTTGTACTTCCTTAATCTTGTAATCTTTGATACGTTTTGAAAGTTTTTACTTTTAAAATTTAGGATACTTTTATACTATAAATTGTAAAGATGTGCTTTTTCATGTTTTATTCTTTCTTATCTAGGAATGGAAAAGTCAGAAGAGACTTCTGCGTAAGATAGAGGTCACTCTGAGTGAATTTGACGTGAAGCATGTGTCGGCTGATTCCCTGACCAGGGCTAAAGATGTACTGAAGAGTATGGACAGTGCCAAGGCCCGCAAATCTAGCGCCGCAGCCGCCAAACTTTATGAGTGGGTAGGTATTATTTTGAGTTTTGATAAATAGAATTACATGTTCATGCCATTCTTTATCTGATATAGTGTTCATTTTTAAAAATTTTATGCAAATTAGTTCTACAATTTCATAACTCACATGTTAGTTTAGTAGAAAATATCTCAGAATAGAATTTCACTATCACTAAAGCTTTAAATAAAAGAGGTAAAACATGCTAGATGGTACTTAATTATCCCTTGAAAGAATGAAAATGTATTCTTATTCTAATTCAGGCAATTACTATAATAAAAGAGATGGAGGAACAAAATAAAGGATGAGTCCCGGAGACAACACAATCACATACTGAGCAATCTGTATCAATCCTGATACCTGTCAAACCGTTTAGAATGAGAATTTTCTAAACATCTCTAATGTTTGTAAAAAAAACTACGACAAATGTCTAATAAAACTAAAACTGAAACATTGTCTTTTTATTAAAAGAAAGAGAGTTTACCATTTAACAGAGATATTCATTCTTGGATTCCTGTTGATAAAAAGAAATATTTGTTATATTGAACTCTAAAACTAGTTTAATGGATGCCTTGATTGAAATATATATGGAGATATAAACAAACGAACAAAAGATCATTTTAATCAATACAAAATAGGACCAGAGCAAACACGGACCTCCAAAACATCAGAGATGGAATCAGGTGCCATGGAGGTGAGCATTCCCTGCCCACCGGTCACACATGCCGTATGCTCCTTGCCGTGATCGGGAAATAACGAAAAAATCCGTCGTCAATTCAGTGTATAAATAATGAACTAACACTTAGTATAAAAAACGGAAAGGCGGGCCTATAAAACATCAGAGGAGGGTTCAGGTGCCATGGAGGAGTGAGCATCCCATGCCGACCAGTCACACCAGGAATAATGGCGCATAATGATTAACATTTGTATCGACTGTAAAACTTACGAAATGATTACTTTAAACGGGAATGCTTTTACGCTAGTACTTGTAAAGTTTTTTTGTCAATAACTTACCTCGTTTTAGATATTCTTGCGTAGAGCATGCTCTTATGTATTCAATGAACTGGGAGATATAAAACCCGAACGCAGGTGATGAAGGTATATTGCTGCATACGTAAGAGAAGCTGGCCATTGAAAAGTTGGTTCACCATGTTTACCATTAAGCTAAATAACCATTAACGTCCTTTTTTAAGTAAAATATACCAATATGAAACAGATGTGTAAGACTCTGTGGCACCTGTATCTCAAGCTCACCAGGATATATCGTTTCAAAATAAGAATTGAAATTATACCATTGTTAATTGACAATACGCCGTCGGTATATCTTAATGTATAATTAAAGGCTATAGCAAGTGTTTTCTTCTTTTAAAGATTATAAACAAATTCTGCTTCATATGAACACAAAAATAGGATTCCTATTAACGGAGCGCAAATTGTGCCCATAAAAAATCCGAAAGATTGTTGGAGGACTTGGTCTTTAAAAACAACATAGATATTGTCAATCAGAAACTGAAGCATCTTAAAAATATCAGCTTCAGAGTACGCATCTGTACAACTAAAATGTTTTTTTGTTAATAAAGGTTATTTCATTTACGAGTTCGATTTTTATTGAAAAAGGAGTTGTCAATGATGAAGGATATAGAGATAACGAACATTATTGAATATCAAAGTCCATAAAACAATACAAAATATGAGCAGAGCAAACACGGATCTCCAAAACGTAAGAGGTGGAGTCAGGTGCCATGGAGAAGTGAGCTTCCCTTGTCGACCGGTCACAGCTGCCGTGTGCACCTTGACATGATCGGGAAATAACGGAAAAATTGGACGTCATTTCAGTGTATAAATAATTGTATAAAACATCAGTCAGCATTTGACTCAATAATAAATCGTATTTGCTGACAATGTCATTATTTCGACCATAGAACTTACGAAATGACGACTTCAAACGAAATTGCTGATATTCTTGTTTCATCAACATGTTTGTCAATAATTTACCTCGTTTCAGAAATTGTACATACATAGAGCATGCTCAACTGAGATATATAAACTCCATATGCAGGTGATTAAAGTATATTGCTGCATAAGTAAGGGAAGTTGACGATAAAAAAATTTAAGTCATCACGTTTATGACAGAGCTTGATTGTTAGATGATCCCACCTCTAGATTTTCTATAGGTCCGAGTTTTGTGTCATGTTTTAATTGATCACAATTTTCATACAACAACGTCTCCACACAAGTATCCTGTATTCATATTCGTTAGGATATTGAGCTCAGAGACGATATAAAAACCTTCATAACATGTAAAGTCAAAGGAAATCTTGCCTATCCTAAATTGTTGCACTTAATGTATATTTTAATCAGTTTTCAACAATTATCAAAATATCAAGAGCTAAATAAAATCTGTTTCTCCTTGATCACCACTGTCTTAAGTCATTTCACATTTTTGAGATGTTTATTATTTTGTTTCAATTACAGCAATCTCTTATACATCGGTTTTATCGATCGGTAAGACACATCGACATTCTTTAAATTATTGAACTTTCTAAAAATAAATTCATCGTATATTATGTCTCGTACGTGTATGCATTTGTACACATACCGTATAGCGGGTTTTATTGGCGGGTGTAAAATTTGGCGTTTTTCCTACTCGAAGGTATGGGAATATTTTTGGCGTAATTTATTTTAGCGGACGTAGGGTTTCAGCTCTTTGTAGATAGACACTTAAAAGAATCCTGACTATTTTAGCGATTACAATTTTAGCAGGCTACCAAAACGCCGAAAATAAGCCAAAATTGGCACCCCGCTAAAATAACCCGCTATACGGTATAAGGAGGGAAATACATGTAAATGCAGGTAATTTTAGCAACCGTTTGATGATAAGTGCATTGGCGTCGGAAACAAATTGAAAGTGGGGGGGGGGGGGGCTAAGTGTAAAAAAAAAATTATACCTTCAAAAAAACCTGACAAGCAAAAAAAGGGGGAATGTCCATTTCCCAAACATGAAATTCTTATTTCGTGGGGGAAAGGGGGGGGCGAACTCAGAACCAAATTTTTTTTCCAACACCACCACTTTCACCCATTTTTAACCTATACTGCGACGTGTCTGTTGAAAGTGGGGAGGGGGGCTAAACCTACGAAGCAATGTTCAATGTCTATGCTAAGTATATCTTTGGGAAAAAGGGGGGCGTATAAAGTGCTTACCGTATCTATTAAAAATCGCGGAAATTCACAAAATTGATGGCAGCGTTGTGACTCCGCCGTTTGGCGCTTCTGCATCAGGAAGTCTTAGAGCTAGCATCAGAAGCTCTAGGAGGAGGACTTTGTGTCCAGGTACGGACTTTGAATTCGTGGACGACTTTATTTGCCTAATCTAGAGGTCCAGTCACTCAGAGAGCTCATGCTACGGTCGAAGCTTCCGTAAGCGGGGGGGGGGGGGGGTAGCGGACAGTAATACAGAATGTAACTTAAACTGCCTCGCTAGTTAGTCGAGGTTTTCAGCAATAGCGAGCCTGTTTAACCCTTGGATGGGTGACCGCTTCACGTTACAATTATACATGTGCAATGTACATTATCATAGAAGCATAATAACCGACCCGACTACCACAAGACTAAATACAGAGTATGCGTGATTGTCAAAAGGACAGGGGTTGACATAGCTGTCATTGTTGATAATATTTTCTCTTTCAGACACGTAACATAAATATTTTTGTCGGTTCTTTATTTTTGAAAATATGTAACCTTATTAAGCTTCATATCAATAATGATTATATACTATAAAAAAGTACTATACTGTAGTAATAAAACCGAAACAGAGTAATGCATAGATAATGTCTTAGCTTAATCAAAAATAAATCTTTAGTAGGAAAAAAAATCAAGGAAAATACTGGCATAAAACACTGTGATAATTATGTTGCAGTCAAGATTTTGTACGCAGTAAAAGCACATCTTGCGCTTCAAGCGTGTATACATATAATTATGTATTATATTTTCGTACATGTATATACCAAATAAGTAAATAAAGGTAAGCATGATTGTATGGTATACTGGTTTTTCAAAATTTAATTTAGTATTTAAATTAATATCATGAATTTTGGGGAAATGGAGAGGGGAAAAATTCTTACAATTAATACACTTTCTCAAGGTGAAATAGTTTTCTCGGAAAATTATCTCCTAAAGGTTTAGAACAGATTAAATAAAAAAAACAGTGAAATAGACTTAAATATGAATTATATAAAAGAATATAAATTTTTAGGTTGAGAAATGTACAATTCTTAACGCTGTACCGGAATCATTACGTTGAAATTTGATAACGCCATGTGAACGTCATGACGTCGTCAGTGTTATTTTCTTAAGAAAACATTGCATTTTTAGTGAGTTGTGTATAGAAAACGGTTTGAGATATTTTCAAAAAATAAATTGATTTAGAACAGGGGTATCCAAGACAAAATATTTAAATATTATCACCAGATTTTGGGACTAGGCGGATTTTGGTGCCTAACGTACCTTCTTTTTACCATGACTGTTAATTGACAATTCGTCGTCGATATATCGAAATTTCGAGTTGAAGACCACAGCAAGTGTTTTCTTCGTTTCACGCATACAATTTTGCACGAATTCTGCTTCATATGAAAGCAAAAAAAGGTCTGCTAATAACGGGGCGCAGTTGGTACCCATGGAATTCCAATAGATTGTAGGAAGACATGGTCTAAAAAAACAACATAGATATTGTAAATCAAAAATCCAAGCATCTTTTTTGATGTCGACTTCAGACTACTTGTCTGTAAAATCAGAATGTTTTAACAAAATAATTTTGCAAATGACCAATGACAAGGTAAGTAAATTTTCGAGTTTCATAATGCGTCGTCGCTATATCTAAATGTAGACTTGAAGACAGCAGGAAGGATCGCCACCTTCTTATGTAGAAGTTTATTTAGATAAATAATATTACATTTTTTGAGTAAAAATTTATCATTTTTTGAAGCAAGTTTTGGCCGCCTGCCAAAATTTATGGTTAGTTTTGGTTATAATATACGAAATCGGATATAATCTTCAATGCAGAAAACTAAGGAAGCTTAAGCTAAATGTTTTAAGCTGCAAATATGTATTTATCTTGAAAGGATTCTCTGTGTTATTATATGATTGAATAATTTCTCTCTCTCTGATTGGCTAAGATACAACAATGTTAGAAAAATACTACATTATATTGACCTGCACGAATCTTCCAGGTATATAAGAAATCATTGCAGGTCAATATAAAGAATCATGTAACCTTCCAGGTCAATATAAGAAATTATTGCAGGTCAATATAAAGAAATTATTTTTTGTTCCTTATTTCCTGTAACAATGGGTTTTGTTGACATTTTTCGTTAAAACTTCCAACTAAAGCAAAAACAGACTTGTAGGAGTTTTCCATGATTTAAGGTAGGATTCTTCTCTGGTTTCTGACTAGATGAAACATTCAAAGTATATTTGCTTATATGTCTTATATCTTGAGGTGTAAGGAATTTAAAAGACCATATTTTTCTTTCCTCATCAGAAACGTACAACTTTAAATAGAAATGGTAACCTGCGTTTGAAAACTAGAAAGGACTATATTTTTGGCGGAATGGTGGCGTATGAAAATATCTTCTTTTCTTCGTTCCAACGCGCTTCGTACAGATGTAAACTACGAAAGTGCTTGATAGAGGTGTAAGGAATCTTTTAGAATCTAGCTTTCTTGCAAAAGAGGTAAGAATTTGGAAGAATTAATCCAGAACCGTGCGCACATTTTTGTGCACAATAATACAGTTTTTTCAGTGGTGGCACTGTAGCTCTCCGGTCTGTCAATTAATATATATTTTTTGGAGAGCTACAGATCTGCAAAAAGGACAGAATTAAGCTTAAGCAGGTGCATTTTTTTTAAATATGCACATTTTCTGATACAATTTTTCTCAAAAAATATCTTTTCAAAAATATTTGTTATCAAGCAATACTTTCTATCTTTTAATCAGTGATATATTTAAAAACTGTAAACGTTTTGACTTTATATCACACACAGTTTTTGGAGCAATTGTAGAAAATAATTTTTTAGACATGTTGACCTTTGACGAAACCTTAACTAAGATATTTTTAGCAGGATTTCTTCATAGCCAGATGCAATTGTTGTAGTTCAAAGTAAGTTACTAAAATTCAACAAAACTTGTTTTGTTCTTTTATTTTAGTATTTTTCACTTCATTGTTAGATGACGCAAGAGAAAGGTCTGCAAACAGAATCCGAAGCAGAGAATAAAATGGATATATTTACACAGACTGCAAAGGAGGTACACAAACTAGCTATTGTCCATCATTTTCAAGAGTAGAATATTCATTTCTCTATGCAACAATGTTTGGCAAGCATTCTAAGACTGAGCTAATCCTCCTCCCATATACGACCAGGTGCTTGTTTTAGTAAAAGACCATGCAAAAAATTTAAAACAATGAAGCATATGGAGATAACTAATAATATTCATGTTCAAAGATCCATAAAACAATACAAAATAGGAGTAGAGCAAACACAGAACTCCAAAATATCAGAGGTGGGATCAGGTGCCATGGAGGAGTGGACATGCTCCGCCAACCGGTCACACCCTCTGTGTGCTCCTTGTCATGATCGAGAAACATCTGAAGTAATGGCCTGTAACGATTAGCATTTGTGTCGACGGTTGAAGTAGCGAACTGGTTTACTTTCAATGATAAACTCATATACTTGTGATCAATTCATTGTATAAATAATGGACTAACAATTAGTTTGAAAAACTTCAGTCAGCATTTGAGTCAATGATACATTTAATTTGCTGACAATATACAATAAGTCTGCTAATAATAGAGCATAATTTGTAATCTTGGGAATGCCATGGTCAACAGATATTGTCAATCAGACACTGAAGCATCATTCATTATTAACTTCAGAGTATACCTGTGCACAATAAGGATGGTTTTTAAATAAAAAAGAAATAAATGTTATTTGATTTACAAGTTCCATTTTTATTGAAAAAGCAGCAGTCAATGATATTAAAAAGCCTGGATTTTAATTTTTCGTTGGAAAAGGTTGTATATAGAGTTATAATGTCGAAGATTTGATTTTGTTGATTTCGGTGAATTTTTATAATTTCACATTTTCCAAAAGGGGATGCTAACTCCTCCTTGACATCTGATCCCACCTTTGATGTTTCAGAGGTCCGTGTTTACTCTGCTTCTGTTTTGTATTGTTTCATGGACATTTGAGCTTGTAAACTCTTTGTTTCCCGTTCACTAGGATATATCAAATCGACATATGATTTAAAGAAACTATGTTAATTGATAATGCGTCGTCGCTATGTCTAAATGTTGAATTGAAGACGAAAGGAAGTATTGCCCTCTTCTTAAGTAGACGTTAATTTAAATAAATACAATTTTGACATTTTTTAAAATAAAATTTATAATTATTTTGAAACAAGTTTTGGTCGTGCGCCCACATCTGTAGTTGGTTTCGATTATAATATACGAAATGAAATATAATCGTGCGTCGTGTGTTGTGTGTCGTGCGTCGTGTGTTAACATTTGAACATTTTCAGCTTCTTCTCTGCAACCATTGAACCAATTTCAACCAAATTTGGCACAAAGCATCTATGGGTGAAGGGGAACAAAAATTTTGAATTTCAAGATCCCTGCCCCCCTGGGGCCTGAGGGGTGGGGCCAAAACCATTCAAATTAATGCAATCTTTAAAAATCTTCTTCTTTACTCCTGGACATCAAGCAGTCAAACTGTTTGCATGATTGTAATCAGCATTGAGTCCTCTACCAAAATTGTGAAATTCATGGCCCTGGGGTCAGGGGTTCTAGTGCTAGGGCGGGGCTAAATATTAAGTATATAGTGAAAATGCATTATTTCTTTGAAAATCTTCTTCTCTGCTCCTGGGTATTAAATAAACCAACTAAGTACATAGTTATGATGAGAATGAGTGCCTCTACCAAAATTGTGAATTTTATGGCCCCAGGTTCAGGGGTTCTGGTGTTAGGGTGGGGCTCTATTGATTATATATAGTGGAAAAACATGAATTCTTTGAAAATCTTCTTCTCTGCCCCTGGGTATTAAATAAACTAAGTGCATAGTTATGATGAGCAAGAATGCCTCTACCAAAATTGTGAATTTTATGGCCCCAGGGTCAAGGGTTCTGGTGTTGGGGGGGGCTCTAGTGAAAATACATGAATTCTTTGAAAATCTTCTTCTCTGCTCCTAGGTATTAAATAAACTAACTAAGTGCATAGTTATGATGAGCAAGAGTGTCTCTACCAAAATTGTGAATTTTATGGCCCCAGGGTCAAGGGTTCTGGTGGGGGGGGGGGCTGTATTGATTATATAGTGAAAATACATGAATTCTTTGAAAATCTTCTTCTCTGCTCCTAGTGTGCATAGTTATGATGAGCAAGAGTGTGTTGGAATTTTATGGGGGTCAAGGGTTCTGGTGGGGGGGGGGGGGCTTGATTATATAGTAAAAATACATGAATTCTTTGAAAATCTTCTTCTCTGCTCATAGGTATTAAATAAACTAACTAAGTGCATAGTTATGATGAGCAAGAGTGTCTCTACCAAAATTGTGAATTTTATGGCCCCAGGGTCAAGGGTTCTGGTGTTGGGGGGGGGGGGGGCTCTATTGATTATATAGTGAAAATACATGAATTCTTTAAAAATCTTCTTCACTGCTCCTAGGTATTAAATAAACTAACTAAGTGCATAGTTATGATGAGCAAGAGTGCCTCAACCAAAATTGTGAATTTTATGACCCTAGGGTCAAGGCTTCTAGTGTTAGGGGGGGGGGGGGGGCTCTATTGATTATATAGTGAAAATACATGAATTCTTTAAATTTTCTTCTCTGCTCCTGGGTATTAAATAAACTAACTAAGTGCATAGTTATAATGAACAAGAGTGCCTCAATCAAAATTGTGAATTTTTTGGTCCCAGGGTCAGGGGTTCTGGTGTTAGGGTGGGGCTCTATTGATTATATAGTGAAAATACATTAAATCTTTGAAAATTTTCTTCTCTGTCTCTGGGTATGAAGCAGATGAACTACCTATATAGTTATGATGAGCAAGGGCCCTAATCTTGCAGAATTGTGAATTTCAAGGCCCCAGGGTCAGTGTTGGGGGGGGGGGTGGGGGTGGAGTATACTTATATACTGAAAATGAATTAATTGTTTGAAATCTGCTCCTTTGTATTTATAAAACATTTATTTATTTTTTTATAGGAAATTTTAAGGGTGCCTTTTTAAAATTTGTGCAATGTGTGGACCTAGGGTCAGGGGTTTTTGTCACAGTGTTAGGAGCACTACTGTTTATTGCTGAATATTACTGATTAGTTGGAATGCATTTTTGTTCCCCTACCCTGCGTATGGGTATTCAGTAACCAAGCTAAGCAACTGCTAAGTGTATTGTTATGATGATCAATGGTGCCTCTTTCAAAATTGTGAATGCCATATAGCATCTGGCTTAAAACATGAATCAAATTCAATAATTGGAAAGTTGTTGCACGATGTAAGATATGAAAAACAGGTTGATTTTTGGACAAGTTCCATGACCGATATCATCGAAATAATGCAAGTCTGGGTAAATAAATAAATACAATTTATCAAATATGCATTAAATCGAATGTTGACTGATGTTTTTCATTTAAGGTCATTATCTTTATACTGTATTGTCTACGGCTTTTTGTTTGACCGATCAGGACAAGGAGATGATCGATAATGACGGGTCGAAAGGAGTCGCCATTTCCTCCATGGCACCCGATTGCGCCTCTGATGTTTTTAAGTCCTTCTTTGCCCATTTCAAAATTTGCATTATTTCAATGACTTTTTTAATATCTGTTCGTCATCTTCATATCTTATAATATATATTAAATTATATTTATATTTTGATCCTTTGCTGCATTTTTGTTAGATAAAAGAAGAGAAATGTATGCAGAAGGAAAGCCAGTTAGAAAATAAAGCGAATCTCATTACACAGGCTACTGAGAAGGTAAGAACACCAGTGCTGGTTCAATAATTTTACTGCCCAGATAATAATTGTCTAATAATTTACCAAAGTAATTTATTTACATACTTGTACATTCTAGAAAGAAAAACCAAGCCTAGTCTTACCGTACAAACGCGGACGTACACAACGTCAATCTAATAATACTATATTAATTTTTTTAATGTTTATTTATATTCAAATGAAAATTTATTTGCCAATGAAATCATCTTCGTTCCTTGGGTCAAATATTAGTTATATGAGTGGATTTCTTAGGGTGTTCTTACGAATTTACGTCTCGATGAATGGTACCTGGCATTTATCGTCATTACCAAACCTTCTTGATGAAAACATTATCCACAAAATAGCGTCCCATGAACGAGTAAAAATTTGGTTACCCAGGATAATAAACCTTTGAAATGAAAATGCTACTTCTATTTCGTATTTTGATGTTTTACTGATTAAAGATGGCCAAATAAACTTAACTATGTGACAAACGAGATGACCTCAAGCATTTTTTATCATGATCTTTCCTTGCTTAATTATTCCACAATTACATGTACCTTCATATGACATAAACTTTATTTGCTACCCAAGAGCATATCCTAGTAAGATCATTTTTAATCGATATAAACTATTGGCAGATAAGTTAATATTACATAGATTTAACAATCTCGTTTAAAGTCAGCGTACATTCTATTGTTGTAAGCACCCCTTTTAGCATTAAAACCTGTAGCTGTTCTGTATGTGTTGACAGAGTAATTTCATATAAATAGTAAGGCTTTTTTATTCTAAATCTGACTGCCTTAACTTTGAATCCCTCTTCATCTAACGATGTTTTTTCTAGATACATAGACCAAAAATTTACCATAATAATTAAAGTATACTGAAAAGGTTTTATTTCTATTTCTTATATGATTTGTGTTTCTTTGCAGATGGAAGAAAAAAAATTTCAAACAGACTTCCAAGCAGTAAATAGTGTAGTGTCTTCAATACCGGTATGAAAAATTAATCATCAACTTGTCTGTTTAGAGCAGGTTTTTTCTGTCTTCAGCAACTGCTTAAATCCTAATTGCATACTAGTTTCACATCTTACTATATATCAAAAGTCCATTAAACATAACAAAATAGGAGTAGAGCAACACGGACCTCCAAAACATCAGAGGTGGGATCAGGTGACATGGAGGAGTCAGCATCCATATATTCAGAATAAAACTTTATTTTTCATGTAAAGTACAGCTTTTTTGCTTCTTTCATTTATAGCATTTAGGATTTATTTATAAAATAATTGTTGACAACTGGGAACGTGCAATGAATATTTAAGGATTTTGGACATACTGGGCATCTGGTCGGGATCGGGATGGCAGGACAGCACGGCATTTTTGTTAGTATTATTTTTTTATGCTTTTTGTTAAATTTTAACTTGCACAAGGATTTTAAACCAGATATACCAGAATCCTATCAACCTCGACGATGCATCTTATCAGATTTATCAGACCATGAACTTATATCATCAATTTTATGTCAACCATTAACTAAAAACAAAAACAGTCAGAGGAAATTTGGGAAAGACTACCTAATCGAACACTCTGTACCAAATATCCCAATAGTATTAAAACCATCGTTAACATGTTTTGCTTGCCTTACACTTTTGAGAAGTGGGGATGTCCATATAAATCCAGGCCCAAAGACACGCACACCAAAACATCCGTGCCCTATCTGTTCTCGAGGTGTTATAGCTAGCAGCAAAGCTGCCGAGTGTACCAGTTGTCATCAAAAAACTCACGTGAAATGTTTAAAAACAGAAATTCGTCAGAGTTTAAACATCTGTGAAAAAAGGCAATATCTTTTTAATTGTGATACTTGTACGGGTAGCATGAAGCTTACGACAGAGAGAAATCAATCTTTCGAAATTCCATCACCTTCTCCATCCGAAAATGATCACTTAAGTAATACACCTATTAGGAACGATTTAGCAAACGGCATTGAAGATATGGATGGTGAAAAATTCCAATGCTTTAAGCGTAGAGGCATGCACTTTATACACTTAAATATAAGATCATTACTACCAAAGATGTCTGAAATCAGAATAATAGCACAAAAAACGAAAGCAGCAGTAATTGGGATATGTGAAACATGGCTAGACTCTTCAGTTAACGACTCAGAAATTCATATTGAGGGCTTTTCTGTAATTCGCAAAGATAGAAAAATAGAAATGGTGGAGGTGTGTGTATGTTCATCAACAATAAGTTTGCTTTTTCTCAACAACAAATCAATTCAGATGACACAGAATCTGTCTGGGCGGAAATCTACCTACCAAACACAAAACCTTTTATAGTGGGTACAGTTTACAGACCACCCCAGGATCAACAGTTTCTTGGACATTTTGAGGAGTGCCTAGGGTGTCTAAGATCTGACTTAGATAACATTATTCTTGGCGATTTTAATATTTGTATGCAAAATAAGAAAAATCCATTATATGAAGGATATAAGCATGTTCTAAATTTGTTTGGGCTTAGCCAATTGATTTCAATTCCAACTAGAATCACTGAAATGGGCTCTTCACTAATAGATCATATTTTGGTAAACAATGATGAAAAATATGTTCAGGCAGGCACTATCACAATGGGTCTCAGTGATCATGATCTAATTTTTTGCACAAGAAAAATTTCTAAAGGTCAAATTAAAGAACATAACACGGTAAAGATTAGATCAATGAAACATTTTGATTCTGCTCTGTTTGTTGAAGAACTAGAAAAGGTAGACTGGACATCTTGTATATCATCTGATTGTGTTGATTCAAACTGGAATGCATTCAAGGAAGTATTTTTGAATATTGTTAATAGATTTGCACCTGTAAAACAAGTGAGATTAAAACAGAGAACAGAACCTTGGATGAATCATGAAATCTTAGAACTTATAAATGAGAGAGATAGGCTTTTGAACATTTCTAGAAAAAGCAAAAAAGATGAAGATCAGAAAAATTTTTCAAGGGTTAGAAATTTGGTTCAAAGAAAGATTAAAAAGGCTAGGTCAGAGTATGTAACAGAAAAACTTGAAGAAAATAAGGATAATCCTAAAAAACTTTGGGAACATTTGAAAGATTTAGGTTATAGAAATCAAAAGAAAGAAGAGAAAAAAATTGTTTTAAATATTAATGATGATATTAGTCATGCCGTAAATCTGGAAATTTTTACGTCGATTTTATTTTGCGAATTTGAGTCAAAATGGTGTTGATTAATTTTTACGTTTCAAAATTTTGCGAATTAACATTGCTTTGTTAATATTTTCTTACTGGTAATTTATTTTTAAGAAAAATATTTTTGCGAATGCAATGAACCCGCAAATTTGCTAAAAATTTATCTACAGCAAAAATTTCCAGATTTACGGTGATGACATGGATATTGCTAATCATTTTAATAACTTTTTTACTACAGTTGCATCAAAATTGGTGGAAGCTCTACCCACTGCAAAGGGCACATACAATGTTTTGTCAAATCATTTTAGAGGTTTTTATTCAAACAGAAATTTGTACAACAATTCTCTTATTTTAAGTCCTGTGTCGGAGACTTTTGTGTATGAAGAACTATGTGGTCTTAGTACAACAAAAAGTACTGGTCTTGATGAGGTATCAGCAAAATTTTTAAAAATAGGAGCAAGGGTTCTTAAATCACCTATAACTTCAATCATTAATCAATCAATAAGTTCTGATGTGTACCAGAGAGTATGAAACAGGCTAGGGTTAAGCCTTTATTTAAAAAGGGTAGCCCACTCCAAGTAGGGAATTACAGGCCAGTGAGTATTTTAAGTGTAGTATCAAAGATTTTAGAGAAAAGTGTCTATTGTCAACTTAAGGAATTTTTACATAACAATAACATGTTGTATGAGTTTCAATCTGGGTTTCGGAGTAAATATTCTACTGATACATGCCTTATACATTTGTTGCACCATATTAGGGACAATAACTCTAAGGGATTATTTACAGGAATGATAATGTTAGACCTACAAAAAGCGTTTGATACAGTGGACCATGAAATATTATGTAACAAATTAGACATTATGGGAATTGATAATCAATGGTTTAAGTCATATCTAACTGACAGGTCTCAGGTGGTGGGTTGCAGAGGTGTTGTATCTAAGTCAAAGAAAATTACTTGTGGGGTTCCCCAAGGGAGCATTTTAGGCCCTTTATTGTTTTTATGCTATGTTAATGATATGTCCATCAGTATAGATACAGATTGTAAACTCATTCTTTATGCTGATGATAGCGCTATTTTATGCTCACACAGAGACCCTAATGTTATCTCTAACAAACTTGGGAAGGTGCTAGAGAAGTGTTCCGAGTGGCTAATAGATAATAAGTTATCTCTCCATCTTGGAAAAACAGAGTCTATCCTTTTTGGTCCAAGTCGCAAATTAAAAAATGAAGGTCAATTTGAGGTTAAATGTCACGATCATATTATCAAATCCAGTGACTCTGTTAAGTATCTAGGAATCACAATTGATAAATTTCTAAAATGTAACTTAATAGTAGATGAGATCGTGACCAAGGTCAATTCTAGACTGAAGTTCTTATACAGGAATGGAAAATGGTTAAATAAAAGATCCAGATTAACATTAGCATCTGCACTAATTCAGTGCTATTTTGATTACTGTTCATCAGCATGGTACGAAAGTCTGTCCAAATCTTTGAAAAATAAGTTACAAGTTCTTCAAAACAAAACAGTAAGATTTATTTTAAATCTGAATCCTAGAGCCAGGATCAATTGCGATATTTTAGATTCAATAAATACACTACGTGTATCTGATCGTGTAAAACAGTTAAGACTAAATCATGTTTTTAACATCAATCATAGCCTAGCACCAAATTATCTAAATGAGAATTTTGATAGGAATAATAATGCTACTAGGGGAGCGTCCAATTTTAATTATCATGTACCCAGGGTTGGAGCATACAATGATTCAAATTTTTATTATCAAGCCATTTTAAACTGGAATTCTCTTCCATTGGAAGTAAAAACTATAGCCAATAGAGCTAGTTTTAAATCTGCTGTCAAGTTGCATCTTACACAAGAAGCTCTAAGGATGGAAGAATGTATTTATATATAATATATTTACAAGGGAATGAAACTTTTTAAAATAATTTGTATTAACCTGAAACTGTGATTATGTATATATATTTCAAATTATTTTATTCAGGCTAGGAAAATTATGTAATCCTCAATTTTATTTTTTATTTTTGTCTATGCTGTCTTAGTCAATTAAATTATAATCAACTTGTACCATCTTAGGACCCCATTGGAAATAAGCATGTTTTATATATTGCTTTCATGGGTTATCCTAGGCAAAGATTGATTAAAAATATGTTTATTTGTGTTGTATGTGATAAGATCTGGTTCTGAGATCTGTATAATCCTGTGATAATGATAACTGTGATAATACCTGGAGTGATATTGTTTTAATGTGATAGCTACATGTATGTGCTAGAACTTTTAAGCGATCCCTAATTAATTTTGGAATGTAATTTGTGTTATGATTTGTAATGAATTTGACTCTTTGCCTGAATAAACATAATAATAATAATAATTCTAACAAGTAACACATGCGAACTTATTTGTAATAATACCGCTGTTCTCCACGGCAATAATAATGTACTTGTCGTTGTCCTTTCAATGCCGAAAACATGCCATAAAGGTTAAAAAAAAAAAAGCGGTTACGATCACAAAATGCTGAAGAATTAATAAGACATTTGAGCATTTGTCAAAACAATCCAAAGTTTAAAGATAAACCTTAAGCATACTCCTGTTTAGGTCATTTATAGTTTTCAGAGCTGAAATGGGATGGATACAGGCGAAAACTTAAGTAGAAATAAACACTCTACATATACTAGGTGCGCCATTTTTAATTAAATTACAAAAGATTATAAATGTCGAGGATCAACAAGCCTCCGATATGCCTCCTTTCAGGTTCCTTTGTTTTTTACCCGAGTGGATATTTCAAAATGCAGTGTCCCATTCAGGATATGACATGAGGGCTGCTCAGACCCTCTGATAAGAAATATAACTCTCCAAGTTAAAAATACGACTACTACTCATAGTTTCTTTTTCAGAGTTTCTTTTTTTAAAAACCTGTGAGTATTTGATTTGATCAAATATATTACAAATGATAGAAATATCACCTATTTATTTTTACTATACTTTTCAAATGTTTTTTTGTTTATTTAAAAAACATTTAAATCCAGTTTTAATATCCCTTTAAGTCGAATAAGTTCTATGTTTTTAATAACGGTTTTATCTTTCAAGTACCAAATACAGAATTTTTATTTAGTATGAAAATATTTAGAAGAAAGAGAACAGATGTTTTTTTTCCTTACAATCAATATACAATATAGCTAAACCATGACTTAGGAAGCAGCGTTTTATTGTTTTCTATATGATTTAATAGATATGATACTAAATATGATTTTCGTATAATCATATTTTAAATTTTTGTCTGTTTTAAAATTTCTTCATAGCATGATCTGACATAAAAATCATTTCTGAAAAAAATTAAGCAGCGCTTCAAATCTTAAAATGTTTACCATTTTAACCTGCTGGTATTACTCTTAATAAAAATCAATGTTGGGAAGTTTTTGAAGTTTTTTGAAAAAATGTGAATTAAAGAGAAGAGGATTATTAGTCCTTAAATGAATCTTTTCTATCCTCTTCTTCATACAATAGGATATTCATAAAATTAGAAGTGTATGAGCTAAACGTCCTGATAATCAGCAGATGTTCGAGTAATAAAGCATGACCTAATGGTCATTTCAATTATGCGACAGTTTTGAAATGTAACATTTATCAGGTTCTGAATTCCAAGAATGGTAATGTGAGCACAGAGGACAACAATGACACAAGACTGAGACAACAATCTACGTCACACATCAGTACAGATAAACAAAAAGAGAAAAGTAAAACAATGTAAGTAGGTCAAGGTCACTACAGCTCAGTAAAAATGGAGAAACAAACTGCCCAAGACCATAAACTGATAATAGACTGAAGTCAAAAATTGGATTTTTAATAAATTTAATTTCGTGTAACATATTAACTTACAAAATTGCTACTTTGTATAACATTAAAATTCAAACATATGTTGAAAATTTTGTTTCATATTATAACAAGTCTTTCAAAGGTTAAATTAGTTTGAAATTTTTACTTTAGTCTGTTCTAAGTTTATGGTCTTAGGCTATGGCATGTCAAACGTTGCAATATTTGATAATCTTGTGATGTATATTCAAAATCTTGTGATGTATGTTCGAAATCTTGTGATGTATATTCAAAATCTTGTGATGTATATTCAAAATCTTGTGATGTATGTTCGAAATCTTGTGATGTATATTCAAAATCTTGTGATGTATATTCAAAATCTTGTGATGTATGTTCGAAATCTTGTGATGTATATTCAAAATCTTGTGATGTATGTTCAAAATCTTGTGATGTATATTCAATATCTTGTGATGTATATTCTTAAACTTGTGATGTATATTCTATAATCTTGTGATGTATGTTCGAAATCTTGTGATGTATATTCGAAATCTTGTGATGTGTGTTTGATAATCTTGTGATGTATATTCGAAATCTTGAGATGTATGTTCGATATCTTGTGATGTATATTCGAAATCTTGTGATGTATATTCTATAATCTTGTGATGTATGTTCGAAATCTTGTGATGTATATTCGAAATCTTGTGATGTATATTCTATAATCTTGTGATGTATATTCAATATCTTGTGATGTATGTTCAAAATCTTGTGATGTATATTTAATATCTTGTGATGTATATTCGAAATCTTGTGATGTATATTCTATAATCTTGTGATGTATGTTCGAAATCTTGTGATGTATATTCGAAATCTTGTGATGTATGTTTGATAATCTTGTGATGTATATTCGAAATCTTGTGATGTATGTTCGATAATCTTGTGATGTATATTCGAAATCTTGTGATGTGTGTTCTACAATTCAGTGATGCGTGCAATAAAATTGCATGACGCAACAGAAAAGTAAGGACAATTTTCATTGGTTAGAAATAACGAAAGTAGCCGGAGCGGTCGTAATGCACACATTGACACAACTTCGCAAGCATGAAATTGACGAATTCAACCTAAAGTCAAAATTATAGGTAATAGAAAAATTGTTTTGGTATCAAGAAGCACTAAGTCAGTCATAACGTGAAAAGTTGGAATCAAGAACATTAATTTGATTTGTTTGAAGGTACATCAAAAACAATTTAGTGGCTTATTGCTGGACTAAACAGCTAAAGGATGTTTTATCCTATTTTTACGTCCTCATATTGTAGTGATGTTGATTAATCGGTATGATTTATTCTATATTGGTGCTAGTTAGAATAATCTAACTGTGTCTCGGGACAAACTCTCACCACGCAGGGTTCGAAATTGCATGGCCCATTGCAGCTGCATTGACCGTAGCCCTTGTCCAGGGACGACTTTGCAATAAATAAATAAATAACACGACAAATTTTTAGGAGAAGGGGAATGTCTGGAAAAGATTAATTGCTATGCATCATTGAATATTGTCATTCACAAATTTGTCCAATTATTTTTATAGTAAATGTATTGAGCCGGGCTCATTTACAGGATAATGAACAAGGACTGTGGTGACAGTTTAAAATCACGTTCAGACGTTTAGAGAATATGTAATACACACAAAAATATCTCAATGGCATGTATAATATTAAATAGTTTTAAAAATAAAATAAAATATAGCTAGAAATTAACAGCAAAAAATATTTATCACGTATTGTGTCGGGGTAATCCGGCTTTATATATAAACAGAAGTAAATAAACACCGATGCAGCAAGATTAAGGTCAAACGTCTCTGCACTGATGTGTCCTCAGCGGGGAGATTTGCATTAAGTCATTAATGATGTTCCCTGCATTTGTGTTAGCCTGATAGTACAACCTTTATTTATAGAATCAATCTAATTCAAATTAGATGTTAGATCCGCTTGCATACTCGCTACACTAACATCTAACAACATCCCGTTGAGGGTCACGTCAGAGGTCAAATTCTATCAATTAATCAAATCGCAGCTGGCAAAATCATCATATATTGTTGAAGCGAATAAATCTTGAGGCGTTCCGAATTTAACCTCTTACGTGACCCTCAATGGGATGACTTGTTAGATGTTGTGTGGCGAGTATGCGAGCAGATCTAACATCTAATTTTAATTATATTGTTTATAGAATATGATGCAGACAGGGATACCTGGTGAAAACCTTTCGCACCCGTTGAATTATACTTTGTAAAATATTAGTCAAAGGAGCCAGGAAAAAATATTAAACAATTTAATATTATGATAAAAATATTCAATTTACTATTTCTTAAGGTGTTGAATGGATTTTGTTTTCTCAACAGCGGCTGGTGCACGTACCATACTTTTACTCGTAAACTCAATTTGGCGGTGAAGAAGCAGCATTTTCTGTTGCTCACCGTCGCAATAGCTGAGCATTGCTCTACGAGCAATGTGCCCGGCTAAAAATCATAATATTTGTAATGATATATCATATTCTAGACTTGACATACAATAAACAATGATAAGAATTATTGTTGCATATCTGCAGTGATTTTCTTTGATCTTTCTGTGGTGATAATTTATCCCATAATATCACATGTGTGATAATACTTTCCAAACATGTTTCAAAGTTTTTACACTCTTTATCATACAGTTTTAAAGAACAGTTTTATGAGCTCATAAGTATATTAAATGGTTAATTTATCAAAACCTGCATTTAAAAATTCAGAAGTCTTAAGTTAAACCAAATTGTCCAGGGTATTCTTAGTAAGGTATGTCAAAGGTCATGGTTAAGTGACTTTGTAAGGCTGGTATTTTTTCTTTAGTTTTATGGCAATCAGTGCACATGGTAAATAGCATAAAATTACCCTTAAAGGTCTTATGCAAGGAGATAGCTAATTAAAATGAACAAATGTAGTTCTATGTATGATGTATATAGTGACAATAACATTTCTTTTCTTTTTTCATTTTCAGGAACTTTACGTAGGTCTACAGTTTTAATTTTGGACTCATGCACTAGGAATATCATATCAGCAGAATTGTGCCACTGAATCAAAGGGAACTCTTTTTTTTTAGGTACGCATGATCGATGTAACTTCCTCGATGGTGTGTTGGCTGTTTGCCCATGTGTATTTCGGGGTATAGGTATGTTTAGTCTCAATTTTCTTTCTTAAAAGCCGCATAAGGGGTATATTTTTTCTGATCTCAAATTTTGTCTAAGCATTAATCTTTTTTCTCATTCATGAATTATCTGCTGAGAGTCTAGTTAATTAATTTATTTAATTAAAGCTATATAGTAACATATAGTGAAATTATTTCCTTGTGTGAGACCTAAAGAAAATCAGGTTACTCATTTTTATGACAATTTCTTTGATTTCAGGAGTAGCCTCCCCTTTTAAAGATCAAAAATGGTGATTTTACAGTGCGGCATGCAGTCTGGTCTTCAACGAAGAGTTTTGACACCTGTAATACCCATATTTCTACCATTCACCTCTGTAACCTTTGTTGAGTTCATCAGACTGGTAAGAAAAACAATATTGTTAATTGAAATAATTTTATCAAGATAAATAAAATAATTAATGAAAAAAAAATTACATGAACACTGACTCCCTCATATAAGAAAATGTCACATTTTACACATTGCAATTATACATCATTTACATATTCACATTTTCCCCATTTACACATGCAGTTGAATAGATTTAGTGCTTAATAATACATAGCAACAATTATTACACGAATCCTAAGACAATTCACAAAATACATGAATGCATTAAACTGTGAAATACAGATTTCGTACATTTAATTAAAATGCACAGCATCAGAACCCCCCCCCCCCCCTTCACAATCTTGCAACTTTCTTTTTAATTCAAAGTCACTAGGCAACACTAAAGATTTCCACTTATTGCTTTTCTGTCCAAGACAGGAAGTTGAGGAACAAAGTTGACAGGACATCCTGAACTGTCTTCGCTACCAGCTTATGAGGGAACCAGCTGCAGTGGACAAAGTATGTTACATCATAGGATAATAGGTAAGTCTCCGGAGAGTAGTGTTTGTAGCAATTCTCGTACTTGGTCCTGCATCGAAGATTCAGGACTATTGATATTTATCTCTGCTTGGTTTGGTTCTTCCCAGAAACATGTTACTGGTGGTGGTCCCTATATTCTTCTGGCTTTTGTGGTGAGGAATGTTTCATTTCTAGCTCTTTTCTGATCACATTTTGTCTATCTAGCTGTTTGTCTGTCTGTCTGTCCATCTGTCTGTAAACTTTTCATATTTTCGACTTCTTCTCTAGAACCCATGGACCAGTTTCAACCAAACTTGCCACAAAGCATCCTTGAGTGAAGGGGATTCAAGTTTGTTCAAATAAAGGGCCACACCCTCATTCAAGGGGAGATAATTGGGAATGAATGTAAATTTGATGGTATGTTTTAAAAATCTTGTTCTCAAGAACCACTGTGCCAGGAAAAATGAAACTTATGGAGAAACATCCTCAGGTAGTGTAGATTTAAATTTGTTCAAATCATGACCACCGGGGGGAGGGCGGAGCCACAATGGCTGACCAAAGTTTAACATAAAAATATATATAGGAAAATTCTTTAAAAATCTTCTTCTCAAGAATGACAAAGCCATAATTGATCCTATTTATAAGGAAGCATCCTCAGGTAGTGTCGATTCAAGTTTGTTCAAATCATAACCCCCGGGGTAGGGCGGGGCCACAATGGAAGATCAAAGTTTTACATAGAAATATAAAGGAAAAATCTTTAAAAATCTTCTTCTCAAGAACAGCAAAACCCTGATTGATCATATTTATATGGAAGCATCCTTAGGTAGTGTAGATTCAAGTTTGTTCAAATCATGTCCTCGGGGGTAGGACGGGGCCACAAAGGATGATCAAATTTTATATAGAAATATATAGGAAAATTCTTTAAAAATAACCTTCTCAAGAAAAGCAAAGCCATGATTGGTCAAGGGACTACTTTTGGATTTAAACTTTTCAATAAAAAACCAATTTTTACTTTTTCCTAGCCACAGTGCTCAGGTGAGCGATGTGGCCCATGGGCCTCTTGTTTTTTTTTTTTAAGAAAATGATCAATCATTAAATATAAATAAATCAGTTGTTAAAAAATTTGCTTCATATTTGAAGTGCCTTAAACCGACCCTCTGATGAAAGTGACCAGTGTTTTTTGCACCTTGGAAGGTTTATTGGTAAAATATAAGAAGGAAGTTATGATTTTGGTGTTACTATTGTTGTTATTTAAGTTTGATTCGATTTTTATATTACGAGTATTATGAAACTGTTATTTTGTTACTGACCGATGGTTAATTTTAATTGTGAACAAATGTACAAAGATGAGGAGTATAATATAGTTGGCTATGTATAATGCCCAATTTTTGAACATACTATGTAATGAATATTAATAACAACCTTTGAATAATTGGAAAGACAATATTATAAATATGATAGCATTTTTGTACATGAGCATACATTTTTGAAAGGAAAAATAAATTATTCAATTGCATTAAAAAAAATATTTTGTTTCATATTCTTGCGAATTATCAGATCATTCTTCTATTATTTAAATACTCTGTCATTATGAAACCTTGTTAATAATTAAGTAAATATTAATTGTACATTTGCACCAATTTTTACATGGCATTTTCACACTAAGAATGCCACGTGCAAAATTATATACAGGAACAATTCTGAACAAATATATGCAAGTGAGTTGTAAATTTGATATGTAATGCATACATTACAAAAACCCATGACAGTGTTCACTAAAATGAAATGTATGGACTCTTATATAAATACTTGGTATATGTGATATGGATATTATGGATGATATTTTTGAGAATGACACAAGTAATGAAATTTTTCAGCATTGAATTGGATTCTTGAACCAGAGCCATGTGAACCTGGTCCACCTGTACCTCTCATTGAAGACCTGTTAACATCACCAGAGTATGTTCATTCTGATACCCCTATGGTATGGTTACAGCATGCATTATCCCTGAATCCATTAAAAGAGCTGCATTGGCAATGAAACAACCCAATGTGGTCGATTGTAAGGAAACATAGCATATCAGCTTCCAACTTTGGTGCAGTTCTCAGTTCTAAGCAAAGGCGGTAAGACGTGTGATTAAATTTTTTGCGAAATAGACTTTTAAAATTACAGTCAAACTTTGTTATCTCAAACCCATTATCTCATATTTCATGGATATGTCAAAGTAATTTTGAAGTCCAAACCATTTATAAAAGACTGGGACATTATATTCTTGATAACTCTTTATGTATTATTCTTGAATCCACGGATATTTCCAACATTTTTCTTGGTCTCATTGAGTTTGAGATAATGAGGTTCGACTGTAATGACTAGATATTTGTACATAAAGATGCAGGAAATATAAGATTAATAACCAAAAATCATATTTTCTTCTCCAGATTGACATTGTCACTGAAGAAACAGCTGATGTCGGCTTACAATCTGGAGTCCATCAAGGCTGTTGCATGGGGTATCACTCATGAAGATGATGCTTTGAGAAAGTATGAAAAGGACTTTGATGCAGCTGTAGAGCAGTCAGGTATACAGCACAAAATAACATTCATTCAACCTCTGACATGTTAACATTCAATGTGTCAAAACAAATAACAGGACTTATCCTGGTAAAAAAACAGAAATCAATTACTGAAGTCTAATTGTAAAAATAAAACTAGAAATATGTCCATAGGACATGAATGCCCCGCCGAGGATATATTAGTAAAGCAACATGAAATTTGTACATGTATAAAATTTGATCAGTTTGGTTCAGGCAGGGCTTATAGTTAGTTGGGAATAAAAATGTAGGTCCAGCATCCAAAGCAAGTCTGGTAGTGTCCATCCCTAGATGCATCATCCATGCAAGTTTGGTTCAGGTAGGGTTTATAGTTACTTGGGAATGAAAATATAGGTCAGATCCAGCATCCGAAGCAAGTCTGGTAGTGTCCATCCCTAGCTGCATCATCCATGCAAGTTTGGTTTAGGTAGGGCTTATAGTTACTTGGGAATGAAAATGTGAGTCAGATCCAGCATCCGAAGCAAGTCTGGTAGTGTCCATCCCTAGATGCATCATCCATGCAAGTTTGGTCTAAGTAGGGCTGATAGTTCCTTAGGAATAAATCTGCTCCAAAAACTTCAACCTGGTCACTCATCTGGAAAATGTAGGTCAGATCCAGCATCCGAAGCAAGTCTGGTAGTGTCCATCCTTAGATGCATCATCCAAGCAAGTTTGGTCTAAGTAGGGCTTATAGTTCCTTAAGAATGGACCTGCTCCAAAAACTTTAATTTGGTCACTCATCTGGAAAATTTAGGTCAGATCCAGCATCCGAAGCAAGTCCGATAGTGTTCATCTCTAGATGCATCATCTATGCAAGTTTGTATCAACATGTAAAGTTTGATAACACCATCTTGAATGGTATGTTTAAAACAGAGCTAAACACTATTTAAGAAAAGTCAGGTCAAGGTCAAAGGAAAGGTCAAGGTCAAAAAATGTTGATGCAGTTGCATAGCTCTCATCAATATCTATCAGCATATGAAGTTTGATGAAAATATCTTGGATAGTTTCTTTGAAACTTAGCTTTGAACAGAGCTAAACACGAAGTGGGACGGAAGGACAGAAGACGGACATGACAAACACTATATGCCCCGGCCATATTCATGGCGGGGCATAAATATTCAGTTACCAACATATTCCAGAAAATTTGCTTTTTGAAGTAGAAGGATTATAAAAGCTCTACTTAGACTTTGTTTGCATTACAAAATCAATTGTATTATGGTTTGTTTGCATTCAGTAGTATTATAATTTTTTCTGGAAAGGATATGGTTGCATGAATCCGGAGTGTTGGGAGCTTCACCTGATGGCTTAGTTGTTCGACCACCAACATGCAGTGTATTTTATCAAACTCCAGAAGCCAAAGACGCCATTCCTGATATTGTAGAGGTGAAGTGTCCATATACAGCATCGTCTTCAACAGTAGCAGATGGGGCACAAAATTTGAAGGATTTTTCATAGGTAAATAACATTAAAAATCTGTATTGTCCAGTACTTTGAAATTAAAAATCTTGGTGAGTAAATGATTTCAAAACATGTATTAATTTACAAGTGCAGCTGTTCAATATGGTATGAAGATATTGAAAAAGGAGGGGATATGTACTGGTATGACACAACTTAAGTGTTTTTTGATTTTTTTTTAGATCTTAAACAAGATACCCTGTGCCTGAAAACCAGTCACCCGTACTATCATCAAATTCAAGGCCAGCTACACATATGTAACAAAACATTCTGCGACTTAATTGTGTGGACAAGAGTAGACTGCATTGTGATTAGAATAGTAAAAGACATTGAATGGACAGCAAATGTTCCAAAGCTGATAGATTTCTACATTAACATTTTCATTCCAGCACTGATGGAAAACTGAGTTCTGGTTTGAACTTCTTGACACTTAGTTTTGTACCTCTAGAATTTTCTAACAATGGAAAATGGGTAATCATGTTAAATGTGTTGAATGTTCCCAAGTCTCATAAATGTATGATATGATATGTCACAATCCAATGAATCCATCATAAAACTTCTGGCTTATAAGACTATTTTAAATAGCAATGATGATTAATAAAATCTATGTACTACATAAAAAAAGAATATCAAAATTTAGAATCATTTTATTAATGAATTGAAGATGTTATTCTCAAAGTGAAAATGTAACATTTTTGTCTTTCTTAATAGATAAATTGTTGAAAACATGAATTTGTTGAGTTGTGCTTTAAAGGTAAATATACTTTAAACTAGAGATTTAAAATTATAAGTAAACCCTCTTCCAAATTATATTGTCAAATGAAGAATCGAATTGCCAAACATTCTTGTAATAAATCCATGCTAAACAAAAGGGATTTTCATTTTCTGAAGTACATGTATCACTGTGTGTTACCGACACCGGATATTGCTACCATCGAGGCGAGGAGTTCTTCACATTTGAACAGGACACAGGTTGGAATTTATTTTATTTGTCAAAGAATTTGTCCTCATAAGTGTTCTACATGTATTTCTGACGTAAAGAGGATGCTACACTTTTAGATTATATTCGTTCCGCAGCATTTTGCAACGTCATTTTATTCAAACTTATCAAAACATGCCACCTGGTACCGGAGGAAATTCTACCTGAGAAAGTTTGAAGTGCTTCTTAGATATGTTTCTACGCTTAAATGAAAAATCTTACTATCAGTAATTGTTAAGAATTTAAATGTCCTTCATGTTCTGTATGATTCGTGTCATGAAAAAGTGTTTTAATGATAAAACTAAACAAAACCTTTTTTGGGTACTGTACGGCTAATTGAGGATAACAGTACGGCATATTGCTAGATTGCGCATAACAAAGTGTACGGCATTTTGATTATTTCATTAACTTGTCTATCTTTTTTAACAGATTTTTTCATTTGATTTCAGATATTACGCTGTTTGCCTGCTTCTATTGCAAAGCAACAGTGTCCTCCTTTGAGGATATCGTTACCCAAATGTTATTTTATAATACACAAGAAATAATCGTTGAAAAAAATGTGTTACACACCTTCAATTTTCGTATTATACCAGACATTTGCCAGGAGCAAGCTATAGGGAATTTATTACAATAATATAAACTTTGATAAGGGGAAAATTGATATACTTTTAGGCCTACCCAAATTTTCTTGAGTAAAATCATTCCTAGGTAAGTCTTACCCCCCCCCCCCGAAAAAAAGAAGATTTCTGTCACTCAATATATACAACTCTTATTAATGTGATCTTAGAATGTACTGTATTTGAAAAATATCCCCAGAGAAGCCTATTCTATCATTATGTTTCTTTAATTTAATATATAGGGACCACGTATTTAATTCCGAAGAAATGACGAAAAGAACATGAGGCAAAGAGAAAATTTACATCGATGTCCTAGACGCAGGAGCCCATAGCTACGGAGTTGCGCCAGTACGACAGCATCATAAATGTGATCAAAACAAAATATTGACATAGCAAAAATATTAAATTGAGAAATTTCAGCGTTTCTGTGAAATTCACAAATAAAACGAAAAAAATAACTATAGAATATACATTTGCAACATATTTTATTTCTGTATAATGTGAAAAAAAAAATAAAATTCAATTATGAAAAGAAAGGTTCACACATCCTTGCAAAATAGACATTTATGCCCGGATCTAGGTGGGGTGTGTGTCTGGGGCCCCGGGAATATTTGTAGTTTTTAAATGTGTACATGTATACACTAAACCAAGTGAAAGTGGCCTTAAAGTCTTCTGTAAACACGGACCTCTTTGAAAACAGTTGGTATGAAAAGTTCTTGGTAGAAAGCGTTACAAGGTCAACAACTACCCCCCCCCCCCACACACACACACAACATCTCTGGGATTTTTTTTACTGTTGGCTTGGCTGACCACCCCCCCCCCCCTCCCCCCTCGGCAAAATTCCTGGATCTGCGCCTGAAAATTTAATATTTTAATGTGAGTGTTATCTCATTTATGATTTTAAAAATAATAATGAAAAAAGATTACCAGTAAAAATGTCTCAAAACTTATGCAAAGAAAAAATGGAGTAAAAAAACACGCAAGCAATCCTTATGTTAAAACTTCAGGACATACGAAACATAGTTTGGATTTTGTTGTGTTTTTCTTCGGGGTTGGAGTGTCAATACTTATGGGAACTGAATGCTACATTTTATTTTCTACACACATGCACACATGTAGCACTTAGTCTAGGTAAAAGAGTTCAATGAACATACAACTTTTTCACCTCATTTAATGTGCACTTAAATAAATATCAGTGACAGCACCAAACTTATGTCCAAGACACTTGAGATATACATGTACTCTAATCGAATTTTTACTCTAGTTGATAACGTATTTATTATACTGCTCTACACAGAATTTTATTTTTTCTGCTTTACTTCTGCGCAGAGTAAACGTCGAGTCAATCAATCGAACTTTAATTTAGGTAGTTGCCTGCATTTTCCATTGTCACTGTCGTTTCATTGATAAATTTATAAAAACTCAGAACTTGCATTTCAATGATTTATTTATGATTTGTATTCCTTTAAATTTTTCATAGGTAAAGTTTTCAAATCTGTTACAAAAGGCACTATCTGAAAAATGTCGGAAATGAAAACAAAAAAATGTCGGAAATGAAAACTAAAAAATGCCGGAAATGAAAAGTTGATAATTGCTCAAAATTCCGGAAATGAAATGCAGCCCTTTTCCAACCCTAAGGTAGGGTATGCTGAATTTTTGTCTTCCAACTTTTGATGGCACTTCAGTGGCGGATCCAGGAATTTTGTAGGGGGGGGGGGGCAATATACATATGTTGCAGTGTAGGTAAAAAAAATGAGAAAAGTAATAGCGTTTGAAAAAAATGGTACTGAAAGAAGTTCGAACCTAACACCCCCCCTTTCCGAAATAGGATTTTCGTGTTTTGACAATGCACATAATCATACCCTTTTTTCTTGTCAGGTTTTTTGGTAGGTCTACGCCAATGCATTAGAAGTCGGAAGAGGGGTCTGGTGGATGTACTGAAGCCTCCAATGGATCTTTTAATGAGGAGAGCTAATTTATACCTACAGGAGCAAATATATCTCAGTGTCCTTTCGTTAATGCCCATATAGTTAGTGTGTCCCTGCAGTTTGTATTTCCCCAAGAAGGATGTCCCACACGTACTCCACAAATGAAGGGTTACTGCTAAAATTTTTGTTGATCCTGGTCCTTTCATCACGGCTTTGCAGAATTTACTTTTTTCCAACGCAACACTGATTTGGTTAGATACCGGATACACATGAAACCTGAAATGAAGAGATTGGCTATTATATCGTGTGCCATAAATGTTAGATATGTCTTCAAATTATAAAGTGTATTTTCTTTTGCCAGTGGAGTGAAAGTCCAAATTGGGTACCGCAACATGTACTACAATTTTCACAAATGCATACTGTCTAAATGAGCTCTAGTTTAATTGTACTTGGTCTGGCGAGGTTTCACAGGCTTGTAAAAATACTTTAAGGGTGGGATATTCAAAACTGTCTTTATTCTCATACAAACATAGCAAATGCAAATAGTAGAATGAAAATTTAAAGTTCAAAATGTTAAAAAAAAGTTGCTTCAGATTGTTTAAAATCTCAAAATGCCGTACAGTGAAATTTCAATTTGCCGTACACAGTTGTTGAAACAATTTACAATAAGCCGTACACTATGAAAAATAATATTTGCTTTGTTTTGATGTAAATAAACAGTTTGTATCATTAACTTTGATATAAGAAGTTCAGAAATATAGTTTAAAAGGACTTGCGTGTGTGAACATAACTAAATTGTTTGAAACAATTAAGAAAGCAGCCTTCAAACTTTCTCAGGTAGAATTTCCTCCGGTACCAGGTTTCATGTTTTGATAAGTTTGAATAAAATGACGTTGCGAAACGCTGCGGAACGAATATAATCTAAAAGTGTAGCATCCTCTTTACGTCAGAATTACTTGTAGAACACTTATGAGGACGAATTCTTTGACAAATAAAATAAATTCCAACCTGTGTCCTGTTCAAATGGGAAGAACTCCTCGCCTCGATGGTAGCAATATCCGGTGTCGGTAACACACAGTGTGTATTACAACATACTACAAAGTTAACAAATATAACCATTGACATTGATAACAAATCAAAATTTGCTTATCCCTTGCACTTTGGTATGAATATCTTCACTGTTTAGTGTATACTGTCACACGCCAATGCAAATTTATAATAAGTACATGTATCTTTAAGTAATTTCTCTCAAAAGTGGAGCTTGCAAGTTTACAAGACAAGAACAGAGTTGAAATATTTTTGTTGAGATTGGTCTGTAAGTAGATGGTATGTGACGGAGAATCTCGTAATTCTTTATCCTCTCGTTGGCTCTTTCCACATGAATAAGTGCTTTAGCAATCTTGTAACAGTGCTGCTTCTTGTATGGTAAACTGGCCTCGTGTCGATAAAAGAGCTTTTATAATTAAGCAGACACCCTGGGGCAACTGGTCATGAATGGTGAAACCTTTGACCACCAAAATAAGGTCTCCAGCTTTGAACTTTCGTAAAACTTGGCTGTGACGTACAATAGCTACATCAGAAGTAGAACCTGGGTACAGCATGGAGCAAAATGTAAGTGCACCATTTGGAGGCACGCAAGTTACTGCTTTAAAAGTATGGCAACTTTTGTACATACTGTAGGCCATGGCCTGATTATCCATATGTGTTGGGATGTCCTGGGTTGTTTCATTTGCATCCATGGATGCTCTAGCAGAGGAAAAATCCTCAAAAGATTTTGGCAGAGACCCTGAAAAAAAGTTGGAAAAAAATTAATTTGATTATTTGTAATTGTGTAAAAAAAATTGTGTTACAGTCAATCTTTCAAGAATACAATAAATTTAACTGCATTAAATTTTTGCAAGTCATTATGATAAATTTTAAAACAAACCTTTGCATTTAAGCCGACTTGGAAAACATTCTACGCTACATTCTACACTACGCCATCAGACAGCATCTTGTATAGGGAAAAGACCACTAATTATTTTCCCATAGAACTCCATACAAACCTTAGGCCCTCTCAGTACTTTACTATGACAATTTCAGAAAAATCTTTAGCAACATTTCAAACTTTGTTCTAAGCCCTAACAAAAAATACTGAAAAAAATATATGGTCCCATGGCATTTATAGGTCAAAATTGCAGTTATTTTCAACTTGTAGAGATTCGCAGTAAATAACACGCGGCATAAAAAATTAACCCCCACTCCTAAAATCTTCCCTGGCATTTCTATAGTTTCTGTAATATTCCCTCATCCCATCATTTATTTCAAAGGTCATTAATTTTACTTTAAAATGAAAACAATTAAATACCTGATTTCAGCCAATGGCGTAACGCCTACCCATTCAGTATTCCGTTTAATGTTCCATAACAAACAAAGCCATGTGTGCATCCGGGGATTTGGTGCTCTCATTCCTATACTTACACACTTACCTGTCCCAGAATTAGTCAATTGTGGTAATTTCAAAGACTATACACCTACCTGTGAACATGTATGAAATTTGAGTCCTGTGACTTCAGTGTATTGGATACTGTGACCATCTCAAATGATGACACCTTACTGCTACCAGCACAATTCAAAGGAGTGAATGACGTCTGGGCCGGTGATGATATTTGGATATATTGGTGACTGTAATAAATAAAATATTTGTACAATGAATTGTTTTTGTGCTTTGATGTTAATAAAGTGATATTAAGTCAAAATTGAGTCAATAATTTCATAAGGGTGGATTCTACCCAGAATTAGGTAAAAAGCTCCAAAATTGGATAAATCATAGTTAATTAAGCAAAATTCAAAGGTTTTAAAAAGACTGATATAGAATTTTTTTATGCTTATGCAAAGTATATTTTTTAAGACTCTGATATACTAATTGATTCTTATCTAATCCCTCCTATTGCTTAAGTATGTACAAAAAAGTTTCCCCACCCCCCAGTGAAAAACACTTAAAGAAATAGCAGGTGCCCCCTTTTATTTTTGTTTACAATTAATTTAGACAAGTTTAAATCAATCCTTTTGATAACAAATCAAAGTTCAATGTCTGTAGTCTTATACATTACAATCAGAAGCTACTTTTTGAATTTTATTCTAAGAAAAGGAGAATTTAAATAATTTTTTTTAAAAATTAAAGAAAAGCAAAAACTGAACCCAAAATGTACTTTACAATAAGAGGCTGGAAAGTTAATAAATAAAATTTTTACCTGCAATGTACAGAAAACTGTCCGACAAAATACATCGGGTGGGTAGGGAGTCTCCATTTTCTTCTTATATAGAGAAAATGCCCCTGCTGATCAGAGACCTAAACTCCCAAATAATAACAAAATATGTTAACATAACAGTCAATCTAAGATGTTCATCCCTCAATGGCAACAAGTTTTTATTACAGTAACTGAAATTGTTAGGAAATAGGAAATCACAATTGGAATTCCTTTAAATGTACCTTCTCTTCGTTGTATTTAATATCGTGGATTGATATTGGCTTCCTTTTACTAGACTCTATTTTTAGGGCAAGCAATTCCTTTTCCAGTTGTATTTCTGTTGAGAGGCGCTGCATTTCTTGAGTACAGTTAAATGTGCAGGATGCTGAGTAGTTGTGCTCTGATATCAACTGAAAATATATTGTAAATCATGTACAGTTAAAAGAACTTTATATATTATTAAAAATTATTGAAAATGTTTCAGTGTTGGTCATTTGTCATCATTGGTGTTTTAAATGAGCTTTACTTTTTCTTGATATTGACATTTTGGTGCTTGTGGAATCTGCAACTGGTCCATCTGTGAAGATGACAGGGACTCCTCACTTTTGAGTTTTTTCCTCCTTTGTAAAATAATTAAACTTGAATTATTTTTTTATTCAGTTGTAAGCTACTCTGTTTATACATGTACCCTTTTAAAGATTTTTAGTAAAATATTCTCAATTAAACTCCACCCGGCACCCACCCACCATCCAAAAACAAGATGTCGGTCATATTTTGAAAAATAATTTCACCTTTTTGTACATTCAGGATCAGAGAAATCCATGGCCTTTCCTTCATTCCATGCAAAATATGCAGGGTCCCCCTCCTTCTTACCATCCTTAAAGTGGCAGGAGCAGATGCGATCATTCTGATCTCCTGGTTGGCGATCAGCTCATCTAAAAATATACATTATACAAAGACTGAGTGAAGGAGAATTAAAAAGCAAAACATGTTCATTTAGCATGTTATTATCAAATAGCCTAAATGACTTATTTTTTCATTATTTTTTTTTTTTAAATGTTACATTTACTTGCAAGTACAAGATAACCATGTGCATAACATTAACTAATCCGAGATTCCTCTGACTCTAACCCCCGCTTTTATATTGTGACTTGTGCGCACAAGTCACAATATAAAAGCGGGGGTTAGAGTCAGAGGAATCTCGGATTAAACATTAACAAACGGTAACAGTATTTGGTAGTAATAATACGAAATAAAATGTCATAAAAACAGCTGTTAAACAAAAATTAATCTTGCTACAAATTGCACAGTTTTTGTAGTATGTACTCTTCATTATTCTTCTGCTATATTGATTACTACGAGATTTAACTTTTTAGCATGCATGTATAAATACTGTATCTGACAATGCAGCATCGTGACATGTCGTTACAAGTACCTACAAATTTTGTCAATACATCTACGTTTACTGAGTTTTTTCTCTAGCAGGCCGAAATATCTCCATCATGTCACCAGGAACAACACTCGTGCATCTCGTAATTAGTGCTGCAATAAACAAACTTATGTGTTTTTTCTCACCTGCATGGTTTTCCCGACGCTTCAGCTACTTTCGTTATTTCTAACCAATGAAAATTGTCCTTACTTTTCTGTTGCGTCATGCAATTTTATTGCACGCATCACTGAATTGTAGAACACACATCACAAGATTTCGAATATACATCACAAGATTATCGAACATGCATCACAAGATTTCGAATATACATCACAAGATTATCAAACATACATCACAAGATTTCGAATATACATCACAAGATTTCGAACATACATCACAAGATTATAGAATATACATCACAAGATTTCGAATATACATCACAAGATATTGAATATACATCACAAGATTTTGAACATACATCACAAGATATTGAATATACATCACAAGATTATAGAATATACATCACAAGATTTCGAATATACATCACAAGATTTCGAACATACATCACAAGATTATAGAATATACATCACAAGATTTCGAATATACATCACAAGATATCGAACATACATCACAAGATTTCGAATATACATCACAAGATTATCAAACATACATCACAAGATTTCGAATATACATCACAAGATTTCGAACATACATCACAAGATTATAGAATATACATCACAAGTTTAAGAATATACATCACAAGATATTGAATATACATCACAAGATTTTGAACATACATCACAAGATTTTGAATATACATCACAAGATTTCGAACATACATCACAAGATTTTGAATATACATCACAAGATTTTGAATATACATCACAAGATTTCGAACATACATCACAAGATTTTGAATATACATCACAAGATTTTGAATATACATCACAAGATTTCGAACATACATCACAAGATTTTGAATATACATCACAAGATTATCGAATATTGCAACGTTTGACATGCCATATTAGGCACGGAAAACAATATTATTAGGTGAAAATCAATACAGCTCAGTAAGGATAAACAGGAGGACAACAGAGAAACAAAGTAAGTAGGTCAAGGTCAATACAGCTGAGTAAAAATTGACAGAAGGACAATGAAATAAAATAGTTTAATGTCATTTCTGTTCAGTAAATAAAGACAGGAGGAGGACAACAGTTTAACAAAGTAAGTAGGTCAAGGTCAATACAGCTGAGTTAAGAGACAGGGGTGTACTAGAGTGACATAAAAGTACTTATATTACTTGGAATAAATTTGGTAATCAATGATCTATAAAAGTAATGTTGCCAATCAATTGAGTTAATGTACAGAAAGATTTCTATTTAGAATAGATGAACTCGACCAATCTCTTAAATTATCACTTTTCACAGTAACAATGTCCATTTATTATTTATGTTTACTCCTTTATAAAAATTTTAAAAATAATTGTATCAATAATCTTTGTCTTTTACTTGCTTTTGTTTGAACAAATTACTTTTACTTTAATTAGAGTTGTTTTAATTCTTTCAGATGCTGTTTTTCCTGCGGACTCAAGAAGAAGAATAAAAAGAAATCATAATTGATAAGATTTTTATGCAACATATTTTTCTATGACATTTTATTGATTCTTTTAAGAGTGATTATATGTCTTGCCATGTCTGCTGAACTTTAATGATTATTTATATTAGAATTAATTGTTTGATGTGTATTTAAAGTTCATGAAACATATGGATATAACGAATAGTTTTGAAACATTTTAAATCCACAAAACAATACAAAATAGGAGTAGAGCAAACACGGACCTCCAAAACATCGGAAGTGGGATCAGGTGCCATGGAGGAGTGAGCATCCCCTGCTGACCAGTCACACCCGCCGTATGCTTGTCTTGATAGGAAAATCACAAGAAAATCCGTTTACAATTCAGTGTGTAGATAACGGCCTAACAATTAGTATGAAAAAAGTCAGTCAGCATTTGACTCAATGATAAATTGTATTTCCTATTAATGCCATTGTATCGACCATAGAACTTACGAAATGATGACTTTGAACGTGACTGCTGATAGTCTTGTTTCATCAACTTGTTTGTCAATAATTTACCTCTTTTTAGAAATTGTATATACGCAGAGCATGCTCTTGCGTATCGAATCAAATTAGATATATAAACTCGTATGCAGGTGATAAAGATATATTTCTGCATGAGCAAGGGAAGTTGGTTAATAGATTACCGTAAACATCTTTTTTTTAAGTTAAATATCCAAATATGAAGCAGATGTGTAAGACTTTTTGGTATCCATTATATCAAGCTTACTGGGATATATCGTATCGACGTAAGAATAAAAATTACCATTGTTAATTGACAATACGTCGTCGATATATCTAATTTCGAGTTGAAGGCCACAGCATTTTTTTCACGTATAAGAGTTTGGACAAATTCTGCTTCATGTGAATACAAAAATAGGTCTACTAATAACAGGGCGCAATTGGAACCAATGGGAATTCAAATTTTTCTCCTCCATGGCACCTGATCCCATCTCTGATGTTTTGTAAGTCCGTGTTTGCTCTGCTCCTGATTTGTATTGTTTGAATGGGTTTTTTAAGCTTGAATACTGGATCTCCATATTACATTCATTTGTTAAAATAAGTATGTGAATGATCAATAAAAGCTGAAAACTTCTTAATTCCATTTTGTTTGTGGTATAAAAAAGTATTTCTATCGCGAAAATGGATGTACTAGTATATATTATAAAAAGAATTATAAATTTTGATGTTACTGACTTTTGAAAAAAAATATGATTTCAACTTTTCTGATTTTAAAAGTTCTTGGAGCTTATGAGAACTTACATTTGATTAATCTCACTTAATGAATATTTCGGAGTACACTACGTGTAAAGTTCCCTGTTAATAATTTTTGATGAGTAAAGATAGTTATTTGTAGAGCAACTGTTTCACCCAGCAATGTATCTTCGTAAAGACTATATAAATGATTATGATGAATACCTTTGCACATCTTCTTGTTTTTTAAAAAGAAACGTACATTAATTTCAATGCGTATGTCATATCATGTAATCAGTACTTATTCTTCTGAGAAGTCAAATGACCACACACGGCTTTTTTCCGGCAAAAAGACGAAATTCTCTGACCGACATTCATTTTGTGTCACTTGACATTCTACTGTCTTATTATGTCATGAGTTGTTTCTGTATAAAAAAAAAAGAATTTCTGTACTCTCCCATCTGCGCATATTTATTTATTTATTTTTAAATCGGCTTGAAATGTTCTTGTCATCAAAGATCGCTTTTCCAGTTATGTAATGAACAATACAATTAACAAGATGACACTAAATTATAGTATAGAGCTTTAAATATCACAGTGTTCATTATTCAGATTACCTCGTTCGGTGCTATCAAGTTATACATCAGTGCTTCAGAATAACGTTTAAACATTGTACATGCCTCAATTTAATTTTTTTTTGGCACCATGACGATAAATCGGTCGTTCTTTGCAGATCTTTAAATAAATTACATTGTGCTGCTCAAGGTTATTGAGATATTTCCAAGAAACATTAGCATAACATTTTTTTTAATTCTAATGCATATATTGCCATATAAGAACAACATCAAATATTGGGGTAAGAGACAGAGATTGAGATACCGCGGGCATTATATATTCATACCTTTGGAAAGATCTGTGTGGAACTTATGGCGAATGGAACTGGAAACCATAATGCTTGCTCATTGCAGATGTTATAAGTAAGGAAAAATTATATAAAGGTAAATTACTGCAATATAACATGCTTTATATGAAAGTTATTTAAGAAATAAAGTCCGCGTTTTCGTGAATGTTGCAGAATAACCTCCGAGGTCGAGAAATGTTGTTTGAAAGATAAAAGCCGAGGCGCTAGCCGAGGCTTTTATATTTCAAACAACATTTCAAGACCGAGGAGGTTATTCTGCATCATTCACGACAACAAGGACTTTATTTCTATTCTACCAAGTATGGTACAAACGCTAAATTAGGGATAATCGTTTCCTCTATAGAGAAACGAATTAGGTCACCATGTCTCGATTACGCTGTTTCATTTAACACCAGAGGTAAAATTTGTTTGCTTACCTGTACATAGAATGTAGACGATTTGAGCTTTCGTTACATTAAAAATAGCCTTTTTAAATTACAAATATGTTCGTAATATGTATTGATCAGTTAAAAAGAATATACAATAACAAAATCATGTTCCTGTTTTACTGCTAAAATCACGTTGTTTAATGTGTAGGGAGGTCCGTGGAATAGCCCCGCTTAGCTATAAAAACCGACATTCATCAGCAACTTTATGCAGTGTTTATACTGCAAAAGACGACACATCGATGCAATCTAAACAAGTATTTCATTCTACAGCCAAACATGCATTTGAATTGTTAAGATTTGATACGTGTTTCTGATCTGATAATTTTTTGATGACGTTCGTGATTTATTGGAGAATAATGTCCGGCGGTTTCCTTTCATGTTTACGATAATCGTGGTAGAATAGTTGATAACGTTATGTTATTTAATTTTTTCATCCTATATACCGTATATTATTTCTAGGTTAAAAGTATGGTATCTAACGAAATTATCATTTCGGGAACCATAGGTACATCCATATATATCTTCGTCTTCTGGTGCAAGTGCTTCCGACAAAAGAATACACGTTTGGAAACCAATCCTGCCACATCGTTCAATACATAAACTTAAAGAAGACAAACAAACCCAAACAGAAACCGGTAATACCTGTAAGAAATCCAATGAAATCCAGATAGACTTCATCGCTGAAGAGAAGGTATTCTCTGTTACTCTATTATGAATGTAATTAATGTATTTAAATACAAATACCCTGCATTTAAAGTTTATTTATCATTTTTAAAATAATTTTTATATTTATAAAAATCCAATGCTTTACTGATTATTTACAAACATTAACAGTATTGCAACAAAATATTTAGAATATACAAGCAGATCCTGTCACAGCTTTTGAACATTTTATGATTACCTTGTTTCAGAATCCCATCGCTGATGACAAAAATGACAAAAGCGAACATCCTTCTCAGAAAAGTAAACGTATCAATATGGTCACACAGTGTGAGCTCCATAAAATGGGAAAAATTATCAACAGTTCCAACTTGTTAACAAAGTATGATCCCCCTGAAGCAGAACAATGTATAAGCAGTTCCGACATGTTCACACACTGTGAACCACCAGAAGTAGAACAATGTATCAGCAAATCCGACATGTTCACACAGTGTGATCCATCTGAAGTAGAACAACGTATCAGAACTTTCGACATGTTCACACAGTGTGATCCCCCTGAAGAAGAAGAAGACGTATCAGAACTTTCGACATGTTCACACAGTGTGAACCACCTGAAGTAGAACAACGTATTCTCAGTTCCGACATGTTCACAAAGTGTGATACTCCTGAAGTAGAACAACGTATCAGAACTTCCGACATGTCAACACAGTGTGTGACCGAAATGTTCACACAGTGTGAGCCCCATAAAGTAGAACGACGTATCTGCAATTCTGAAATGTTCAAACAGTGTGAGACCGACATGTTCACACAGTGTGATCCTTATGAAGTAGAACAACGTATCAGAACTTCCGACATGTTCACACAGTTTGATCCCCCTGAAGTAGAACAACTCATCAGCAATTCCGACAAGTTCACACAATGTGAACCACCTGAAGTAGAACAACTTATCAGAACTGCCGACTTGTTCACACGGTGCGATCCCCCTGAAGTAGAACTCATTAGCAATTCCGACATGTTTACACAGTGTGAACCACCTGAAGTAGAACAACGTATCAGAACTTCCGACATGTTCACACAGTGTGGAGACCGACATGTTCACACAGTGTGATCCTCATGAAGTAGAACAACGTATCAGAACTTCTGACATGTTCACACAGTTTGATCCCCCTGAAGTAGAACAACTCATCAGCAATTCCGACAAGTTCACACAATGTGAACCACCTGAAGTAGAACTACCTATCAGAACTGCCGACATGTTCACACAGTTTGATCCCCCTGAAGTAGAACAACTCATCAGCAATTCCGACAAGTTCACACAATGTGAACCACCTGAAGTAGAACAACTTATCAGAACTGCCGACATGTTTACACAGTGTGAACCACCTGAAGTAGAACAACGTATCAGAACTTCCGACATGTTCACACAGTGTGAGACCGACATGTTCACACAGTATGATCCCACTGAAGTAGAGCAATTTATCAGCAGTTCCAACATGTTCACACAGTATGATCCCCCTGAAGTAGAACAATTACTCTCAATACAACCAATGATCACCGTACTTGTATTCTGTCGTGTTGGATTTATTTTGTTAGTTCTCTATGTAATATTGTCCTATATAATATCTTAACTATCTTTTTATTTGTTTTGTATAATTTAACATTCCTTTGATTATATTCAATATATAACTGAAATTAATTAAGAAATTCAATCTAGCTCTTTTTTATTTCCCCAAAACCCCCTTTTGGACTTGAATACACATAGATTTTTTTTGTATATTGAATTACAAACTGTCTTGATTGCAATTTTTTCTTAACTAGGGTATACGGATAAGTGTTATAAAACCATTAACATCTTTTAAATTTAAAATTTGGTAAGAAATAGTTCCTTTTATAATAGATAGTGGAAATATTTTGCCTTATTTTTCAAATAAATTTTTTAAAAATAGTCCATAAAATCCCCCTTTTCAAAAAATGTTTGACAATTCCACATTAAACTTACATTGACATCAAAATGGTCACAGGGCACAGTTGACACCTCTTACTAATCAACAGTGTCACCACAAAGGTCGACAGATCGACAGTTGACACCTCTTATTGGCCTGCAATGTCATCACAAAGGTTGACAGGTCGACAGTTCACACTCTTTAAATTTTTAAACCCATCTGAGATATTAGGGTTAGTTTTCAAATCCACTTGAGAGATAAGGGTTAGTATTCAAACCAAGATGAAAGATTAGGGTTTATACTCAACCCCCTGAGAGATTAAGGTTAGTTTCAACCACTTGAGAGATTAAGGTTAGTTCTCAATCCAATTAAGAGATTAAGGTTAGTTCCAGAACCACCTGAGAAATTAGGGGTTTTCCACAACCACCTGAGAGATTAAGGTTAGTTCCAGAACCACCTGAGAAATTAGGGTTAGTTCCAGAACCCACCTGAGAGATTAGGGGTTTCTCGAACCCACCTGAGGTTGGGCTAGTAAACGAACATGATAATTTGGACTATTCCTCTATCCCACCTGTCAACCCGTCGACCTGTCAACAGTCGACCTGTAACCCGTCGACCTGTTACCTGTCAACCAGTCGACCTGTCAACCTGTCAACCCGTCGACCTGGCAACCCACTACCTGTTTCCCCTCGACCAGCACCCGCCAATCTGTCTAAATGTCAACCTGTCAACATGTCAACCAGTCGACCTGTCAACCTGTCTCCCCGTCGACCGTCTACCCGTTAACCAGTCTACCTGTTGACTTGTCAACCCGTCGACCTGTCTACCTGTCAACCATTCGACCCGTCAACCCGTTGACCTGTTACCTCTCAACTTGTCGACCTGTCAGCCCGTCTTCTGCTGGAAAAATTCTTCTAATTTCCTTTTTATTATCAAACAACGCGCATTAAGTCGAATTTGATGAAATCCGTTTAAAAAACAAGGCGCATTAATTCAAATTTGGCGTATGAAAATTTTTTTCCCACTTTACCATATATCCTAGTTGAGCCATTTTTTCCATTAAATCTTATGCGTGAAAATAAGAAAACACTTGCTGTGGCCTTCAACTCGACATTTAGATATATTGACGACGTATTGTAAATTAATAATGGTAATTTCCATTCCTACGTCGATACATATATCCTGGTGGTTAAATAAAAGATCCCACGAGTCCGACACTTCTTTTTCATATTTGGATATTTTACTTGAAAGACACTAATTGTTATCTAACAACCAAGCTATATGATAAACGTATGATTTCACTTTTCTATCTAATTTCCTTTCTTATCAGCAATATACCTTCATCACCTGCATACGGAGTGTATATATTTCAGTTTATTCGATACGCAAGAGCATGTTCTGCGTATGAACAATTTCAAAAACGAGGTAAAATATTGACGAGCAAGTTGACGAAACAAGAATATCAGCAGTCTCGTTTAAAGTCATCATTTCGTAAGTTTTATGGTCGATACAATGACATTGTCAGCAAATACAATTTATCATTGAGTCAAATGCTGACTGACATTTTCAAACCAATTGTTAGTCCATTATTTATACACTGAATTGACAGATTTTTTTCCCATATTTCCTGTTCATGACAAGGAGCACACGGCGGGTGTGACCGGTCGGCAGGGGGTGCTCACTCCTCCATGGCACCTGACCCACCTCTGAGGTCCGTGTATGCTATGCTCCTTTTTTGTATTGTTTAATGGACTTTGAGATTGAATCTGTTCGTTATCTCCATATCCTTATAAAGTCACTCACTTGAAATTTCGAATTTCTTCAAAAAAAAAGATTAGACTTCCCTTCCCTGTTCCAAACTTTTAATTACAAGAAAAGTTTGCAGGGCCTGGATATCGAATACTAGTATCAGAAATATAATCCTCCATCATGTTCATGTTGTTCTTCATTCTATAACTTAAGTCCTGCTGAATACGTTATTACTGATGTAAGTATGGTTAATAATGAGGACCTTGGATCACTAATTTTACAAGGTCCTGAATACAGGGAACCCTGATCCTTCAACTGGCGTCGTAATTTCATAAATATTATATTTGAGAAGATTACCCCAGGCCATGGGCCACACATGAAAAAGACCTTGACTTTTTTTTAGAATTGACAAAATTTCAGATGTAAATTCGCACATTAAACGAATGAGGGGCAATATGCAAACCATCTATCCTACTATGTATTAAAAAATCCAGAAGTCAGAAAAGAATTTAATTAAGATAGATTACATGATCAGTACGTACTGGTCCCTGCTGACAAGCAGGTAACAACATTGTCATTAAGATAAACTAGGTGACCAGACGTGTTTTAGAATGCTCCTCCTTATCAGTAATTACCTGTACTTCTGAATGTGATTAATAATGGAGTCAATCAATTTGAACGAAAATACAGGTTTATTTAAATCTATTCTGGATACCTTTGGACTTTCATTTTCACAAGGAAATTCAAATTCTTTACCTGATGATGATCCATTACTTGATGTCCATGTGCCAGATTTCTTACAAGTAAGATTCAACAAACAATGTAACCTGAACTATGAGGAAGATAAATTCGACACATTGTGACCATTCTTAACAATGATCTACTGTTTCCAAAACTGGTTTTAAAAATGGAAACATCTACAATCATGTAATGGTAATGTTACAGCTACGCTGTAAATCTCCCCAAACAATCCACATTCAAGGGAGTGAAAGACTCAGCTGGCTTAGAGATTTCCTTAATCAAATAAATCATCTACCAATAACTGAAGTCAGTAAAATCGAAGGAATAGAAATGCCAGAACCAAAAAATTTGTCTACGCCTAAACATTGCAAATCGCAAGAAACGGAAGCTCGGCCATGTCTTAACTGCAGTATTTTTGAGTTATTCAAAAACTAACAAAGACTGTGTCTGATCTCACCAAAGTTTTAGACTTAAGCTGGAGCTGCAATCTCTACAAGTTAAAAATACAAATTCTGGAACGCAACTACACAAAAAAGGGGAACCCGGTACAAAAGCTAAAGCGATTGACACAAGGGACCTAAAGGATTCCAAATTACAAGGTGTAACCAGACACACACAGTGTTCTAGAGTGGAGAAACAATTCTTCAACATCCCCAGAAACTGATCAGAAAAGCCAAAAAAATTACAATAAACCCAGCAAGAACCAACAACTGGAGTCAGACGTTCCATCTTGAAAGTCAGTATTGATAATTGGTGATTCTATCCTCCAGGAATAAGAACCCGTGGATTATTGAGGCGTGTTGCTGTCCGAACAAACAGAGGGGCTCGGCTGTCAGACATCAGGAGAATTCTCCAGGAAACGCCCTTTCGCCCTTTGGTCAATAATCCTACTTCCCGGGGGGTAATGATGCTGCCAACGACAGGGTCGTCCCCAAATACCAAACCCCCAAATCCCGAAATATTCATATCGGAAATACCACCACGACGAGATGCTGATGTTACCCACATGAATGAAATAATAAGATTTGTCTGTGAGGAATACGTGTCAACATGATTTCTCTACAAGATAAGTTCAAGTCATCAGGTATGTTTTGGAAGGATGGGGTTCATTTATCCGACAAGGGAACATCTACACTACTGAAATCCTATAATGCGCACTTCCAGTCATCAAAGCCCGCCATCAGAATGATACACAAAAACAACTGGAAATGTGAATATGTGTTATTATTGTGGTGAAAATGGTCATTCCTCACGGAATTTTAGGCATGGATGTAAAAATTTTTGCTGGAACTGCAACTCTTCCGGACATAAGGCAAAACACTGTTCCTATTAGGAATTCGGCAAAGAGGAAATTGCCGAAAAACCATTCCTCTTGAAATCAAACCCCTTTAGTGTTTTGGATAATATTTGTGATGAATGTGATGAAATATCATGCAAATGCAAATATCTCTGTAATTCACACAATACTAATATATTACTCAGATCCGGTCAAGATAAAGATTTTAAATCCTATACACGTTCTAATAATGAAAATGATGTAAATAGTTCTTAAAAAAATGTATCTCTTAGGAAAATTCATAAATGTACATCCCAAACTACCAGTTCATAAAGAAAATTTAATTTACTAAATCCTGAAATCAATGAGAAACCCCAGAAGAAAAATTCAAATTCATATTCATTTAATTTTGGCTCATAAAAAAGGTCTTCGATTTTTGGGGAAATTAAATATATGTCACATCTCGCCTAAAATTGACCAACTTAAGCTTTTTTTATCAGGCTATCATTCTATTGATGTATTTGGTGTCTGTGAAACTTTTTTAAATGAACAGACAGACAATTGTGAATTAGATATCATGGATATACTTTTGAGAGAAGAGATAGATTAGGGAAATCAGGAGGAGGAATAATTGTATATATGTCAAATAATTTGCATTTCAAACTGAGATGATTTTGAAATAGGGGGCATAGAAACAATATGGCTTGAAATTAACATCCCAAATTCAAAACCAATTTTTTATTGACCCATATAGGCCCCCATCTGCCCCACCTGCTGGGTAGAAAGTCTAACAAGGGAGATAAATTTTGCATCCTGCTTACATGCTGAAATTATTTTAACAGGTGATTTTAATATTGACCTGATGAAAACCCCCCCAAGATACTGGACCTCTGCTTTTGAAGAATATGACTTCACAGATATATATAATTAATGTACCCACGAGAATAACAAATGTCTCCTCAACCCTAATTGATCATGTATATACTAACCTACCTGAGAACATATGTGAATCTGTGTGCCAATTGCAATCTCTGACCACTATCCTATTTGCTTTACAAGAAAATTACATGATATAAAAAATAAAAGCACACAGAGATAACATATAGAGACTTCGAAAAGTTTAATGAAATAAACTTTCTCTCAGTTTTGGGAAAAAAGTTTTTTTCCAACCTTTAGATTCACTCTCTAATCCTAATGATGCATTAAATGATTTTTATTCACTTTTAATGCTATACTAGACAAACATGCAAAAATAAAATCTAAAAGAGTGAAGTATGATGAATGACCAAAATGGTTAACCCAAGAAATTCTTGAAGCAGAACACAAGCGCAATAATTTTCATAAAATTGGGCTTTGAAAACTACAGATTATGGCGAAATAAGGTAACCTCACTAATTAAAAATGAAAAATTAATTATTATAAATCAACTGTAGAAAAAAAAAAATACGCCAGATGTGGGATGCATTAAACAAATTAGCATCTCCCCCAAAAAATTATAGTCCGACGGCACTTGAACAAAATACACAGGCAACTTAGCCACATATGATTCTCATATGTGTATCATATGATTCTCATATGATTGGTTTCATATGAGAATCATAGAAAAGGGGCATCATTGTGAATCTTTGAAGCAAATCATATGATTTACATATGATCCACATATGTGAATCATATGAAAATAACTACATATGATTTTCATATGAATGATTTAAGTGTGTTCAAGCCATTTACATATGAAAATCATATGAAAAGGACATCATATGTAAATATATGAAACACTTGTGTGTTCTTTTTTCAATATTTTTCACATTCTTGTACACTTTAAAAATCAGATATTTCTTTTTAGATAAAAATTCATTACATTACAATGATCTATCTTCATTGGTTAAATTTTTTAAAATATCTTAAAATGCTTACACAACTTTGTTGATAAAATTATTTTCATCAAGAGAAATAACTTATTTTTCACAGTGTACATTCTAAACAAAAAGATATACAAACAAGTCAGTAGCATTTGTCGATACATGTATTTAACATATTCTAACAATTATAAGATTTCAGCAAAATGATTTAGTAGTTAAACATGTATACTGTACATGTACAAATGAATAACATAATTAGTTCATGTATAAAAATACCATATGACATTAAGGTGTTCAAAGCAAAATTGAAATAATCAGCAATTACATTTGTAGTATTTCTATTGAAAATTTATGAAAAATCAAGTTATTGATTATTCCAGCATACAATAAGAATATGGGAAATTTTCACAGCTCAAATTCAGACAAGATTGTGTACATCCTCCCCATTTCATGATTATTCCATATATTTCCTTGTTCTTTTTCCTTCTGTATCTTTCAGTTTTTTCAGTTGTCCTCCCTTTGATTTCCATGACCATTTTGAAAATCTGTTTGAACTGTACCGTACCAAAAATGAATATCCACCACTTCTCCTCTTCCTGAACAATTTCTTTGTGGCACAGAATGGCCACAAAAATTTCAAAATAAAAATAAAATAATTCTTAAATTCTATGAGTTATAAAAGTTACTTAGGATAATCAGCAAACAAATTTTGCCCAATTCACTAAAAGATATATACAAGATAAAATAACGTTATATATGTTATACTAGGTGTTTTGAGGAAACCTATGATGTAATTTCAAAACAATTACACTTTTTAAAGATATGCTTCATAATAAAATCATAAAAAGCAATTTTTTGTTATTTTGACAATTAAATTTGGAATGTTCAAACAGTATATATTTATTCAGATTGTCAAAAAATTAAGAAGATTCTGATACAAATACATGTATATTATTTTTGGACAAAAAATACTACAGACAAGTAGACAGGCAGAAAAACAGACATTGTGATTCCAAGATATCACAAACTTTTGGGAAGACTATAACAAAGTTTATTATACTTCTGTTAAAATGTTTCCTATATAAAGTTCTGGGGGTAAAAAAATTCCTTTATAGTCTACGCATAGCAAAACTATACCCTGGGGTATATTTTTTGCTATCCACCCTGGAAAATTTTCATGCAATTGTTGCCGCCAATTTTGATTTCCAGCGATAAATTTTTAAACTAATGATGTCATAATGACGTCAGTAGCTTTGTGACGTCATCAGAATTTCCGATTATTCTTGCAGAATTATCTTACTCCAAAGAAATTCAAACCTCAGAATTGAAAACCTGTCACGGGTCTCCCAATCTCAGGGAATAATAATGTCAACACAATTTTCCTAATGGATGTTCATATATTTATTAGATGACAATTTCTGCAGGTAATGAAAAAAAAGTATAAACGAACAAACGAATGAAGGTGACCTGCAATGAAAATGACACACTCGTACAAATTCACACACACTAATATATATTTAATTAGAACAGTTTAAAATAAGAATAAGACTTAATATTAATTCTTCCCAGTCACATCAATTAAGGCACAAAATTTCCCGAAGGAATATCTTAGACAAATGCTCACGTGGATTTCTCGCAAAAACATCCAAACTATCGTCAATGTATCGTCAATATTAAAAAGGAATATCCGTGCAAAAGTTATATCCCAGGACTCACACATGCGTACATAACTACCACACCCCATACATACTGGTTTTACAACTCACACCTAGGAAAAAAATAAACCACAAGACAATCACGTGACAACCAAACACTCACGTACCCCAAAAACCCGGACAAACCAGAAACAATACAAACACGATGACAATGAATGCCCAGATATGAATGAATGTGAAAAATTTACTACAGCTATCCTATACTGACTTACTATACCAGCTGTACTAAATAATTATACTAAATAAAATAAAAAAATAATTGTCCCCCTGTGACATTCCCCCCCTCTTTAATAAAATGTCTCCTGACATTTCTTAAAGAAATATTTACTACTAAACTTATCTACACTAACTTAAGTCTTATCAAAACTAAGTAACTATCAAATAATAAGACTTAATGACTAATCATAAAATTATGAACTACAATACACTCCACACATAATTAACTAAGTCACTGTAAGTGAATTCTTAAGTTAAATCATAGTAGTTCTATCCAAGATGAAATAAAAACAAAAATAAAAAAAAATATTAAATCCATATACAAAATTGATTACCTGTGACGTTCTCCCCATTTATACATACCACACTTGTGTCTCTATGGGACCCCCAGGAACCATACCTATCTGGTACTTTTTTGGTTCTGGCAGACCTGGGGGGCTTGCTACTACATTAGCTGGAATAGATGGTTCCATGCGGGTTAACTTTATACTTTCCTTTTTAAGTCTCCCTAGTTGATGGCTCTGTGCGGTTCAGTGTTGTTTTTTCTTAGTCGATGCTTCTCTATTTGATAGTGACTTGGATGACCTTGACCTATCTGAAACACTAGATATATACTTTTTAGGTTTGACTCTTTTATGCCTTACCAAAATTCCTCATCCTCAGATTCGGACTCTGTCTCTGATTCTGCAACTTCCTGGTCTGGTACTGCGTTCGGGACCCTGTTTTAAATGTTGTCTAAATTCGAAGATTTTGTAATGCACATAAAAGGTAATAAAAAATTCCTATGTAATGTTCTAATTTTTCCTGATATCTCATTTTTGACTCTATAGACTGGGATGTTTGAAACAGGCTGTTCTATTACTATGTAGGGTCTCTCTCCCACTTATCAGCTAATTTTGATCTACCAGAAAATACTAATGTTCTTACCAAAACCCTATCTCCAACTTCTAATTTTTCAAAACGGACCTGCTTGTCATAACCTTGTTTATACCTTACATTGTTTCTACCAATGTTACCTCTGGCCATCTTTATGCAAGTTTAATCTTTTCTTCAGCTTCTGTGCATAATTCTCCCTACTTCTGGTCTTTTTGTTGTTTCTTCCAATCCAAGATATGCATCGATCGCTAATCTAGGGTTCCCCCCAAACATAGGTAATGCGGCGAGAATCCCGTTGTCTCATGTTTTGTTGAATTTAGGCGTTGACTAAAGGTAAAACGTAAGTTTTCCAATCGTGTTCTTTCACTGTCTAACGTCCCTAACATCTTCAGCAATGTCTGGTTGAACCTTTCAAATTCCCATTTCCCATAGGGTGGTATGGAGTTGTTCTGCTCTTCTTTACTCCAGCAATCTTACAGAGTTCCTTGATAACCGAACTTTCAAAGTTCCTACCCTGGTCCGAATGTATACGCTGGGAAACTGTAATGGCAGATGAAATGTTCGTAAAGTACCTTAGCCGTAGTAGATGCTAATCAGTCTAGACGAAACCCAAAAAAGGCGTTAACGGAAGTGAGAATTTCAGTCCAGAAAAGACTCCAAAAAACGAGTCCCGCGCATGCTCAGTTATACCAAAACATAGTAAAAGTCGTGAAAAGTGGGCTCTTATAAAAAGTCTTTTTCAAAAAATTGGATTACCTTACAATGATGTAAGTTCTCAGAAATGATTAATAATAAATGGTTTTATAGAACGTATTTGTTAGAATTTTGATTTCATGTGCAAAAAGTTTTTAATTTCAAGTCAAAGTTGACCAACTTCGAGGTTCAGCCAGACCTGTACAAGTAGGATACAAAACACAAATTAAACAATTTAATTTATGAAAACATCTCTGTGGTTGATAATTTATTGCGTGACTAAGTTAGTAGGGATGTGCGATTTTTTCGGTATACCGGTATATCACGATTTTTTGTTGCGTGATACGTATCGTGATACGGAGAGTTAAATACCGGTCTTTAGGTACATATTATAAAGTACAGAAAATGTTCATTTATATGTTCAATCTTTCAAATTGCAATTGCAGAAAATAAAAAAAAATGTTGTAAAAAGTGAAAAGAACAGCATCTTACCGTTCAAACATAATTGATTTTATATACATAAAAAATTAAGAACGTAAAATTTTGTTTTTCTAGCATATTTTTTAGAAAAATAATGACTTTTCTTATAAAATCATTGTAAAAACTGCTTTTAAAAATATCATGATATTTCTGATATTGTGGGAAAAAAACGTGATATTCGCGATACGAAATTTTTTGGGGATACCCATCCCTATAAGTTAGTCATTTTAGAACTACTTTTACTGATTTTAAAGTTTTTTTGTAAGTAAGGGAAGCTGATGAATTTTCAGTTGTTCGAATTTCCTCTGTCTCTCATGTCTCTCGTGTACGAATGAATTTCAGCATGTTAAGAGCAGCAATGAGCAACTGCATTGTAAATACATCTTACCAATAATTAAAAAATAATGAATTATGGTTTTAATCATAAATAAGAGTCGATC
>NW_026932131.1:0-5076 GCF_032062105.1 Saccostrea cuccullata | reverse complement strand
GAATTATTGGAAAAGGAAATTAAAACGCATAATATTCAACAATTTTGTTTTTATTTTATGACTTGGAGCTCACATCTCATTTTTCACTTGAATACTTAGTGAATCAAGTAACCCTAGAGGGAATTAAAAATCCCTGAAAGAACATAAAGGTTTTAGAATGGTTATAAAGTACTGACAATAACCCATAATATTTCCATTATCATGAAAATAAATCCCATAGAAAATTACCCATTTCCTTAACATTAGAAAATAACGACGACTAAAAAAGGTACCAGCACCTGTAACAAGAGAGCTGGGTAATTCTAGACCATTTTCTGACTTTCTCTAATTGTCTCCTAAATCTCCACACTGTAACAATTTCAGACTGTTTTTCTATTATCCACGGCAACTAAACAGATCAAATTAAAACCTCATTATTTGTTTTTTATTGGAGAATTTCTCCTTCCTTGACTCATAAAAATTATATCTGAATGGAACCCTCCTCTCCAACTTAATAACATTTTGTGTATTGCTGTTGTTGGGTATTCTTTATTATGAATACTTGATCTCTTTCACTCTTTATTATCAATCTTAACTGTTTTCTATCACTTCTAATGATTACACATTATGAGTATGCCAAACTGAAATGAAATTTTATCGGATTTCACCATCAAAGAAAGTAAATCAATGTGGATTAAACACAATGGGTGGAAAATAAATGGCATCTGACTGCTTCAGCGAAGGTTTGTCCCTGTGACAGGGACTTCAGAATTGGGTGTTTGTCAAACCTAATCTCTCCACGGAGAATTCTTTACAGATTTGCGTGCTCTTTCTGCTCACATTAATTCTAAATGGCTGAAAGCTTCTTAAGTAGAACATGTAACTGACAATAAATATTGACTAACAATGTGAAATTGGACAATAGATCAGCACTTTGATTAAATCCACAGATTCTTAGTCAAGAGAGGAATTACGAAATCACGACCAGGGCTACAGCGAGTGTGACTTTAATCATCTTCGGTGCAGTTACCCTATTAGCTAATTTAATCTCTTTGTGACAATTGGACCGCTGTGTGGCTTTCATCACAATTACCCTGGTGTCATATAAACTGTCGGACTAAGTCAAGGCCAGCCTCCTTAACAATTAATTCGCTGCATCTCTTAAAACTAAAAAGCCAATATCTTGATAATTATCTCATAATTTGAGCTTATGGTTGACAATCTAACCCTTATGAATCTAATATACTGTTTCTTTTATTAAAATTATGCAACATTATACGACTAGTGGAATCCATAAACAACCCAAGTGCAATAAAATCAAATAAGTAGAAGACTACAACTGACCCTCTTTGCTAAAGTCAACAACTTAAATGAAGCCAACAAATACATAATATTAGGTCACTTGAACAACTTTTTGATAATCTGTCAAAACACTAAGCACGGTTCAAATGTTATCAGTTTAAGTAATGCAAATCTCACATCATATTTTTTTCTTAACAGTTTGTATCTATTCTGACAACAATATTCAAGAAAGTTTTGTTTAAACATGTCTTAAAGTTACTTGACAATGTTCCTGCTCCAAAAACTTTAACCTGGTCACTCTTTTGGAAAATGTAGGTCAGATCAAGCATCCGAAGCAAGTTTAGATTGTCCATCCTTAGATGCATCATCCATGCAAGTTTGGTCCAGTTAGGGCTTATAGTTTATTGGGAATAACCTGGTCACTCATCTGGAAAATGTAGGTCAGATCCAGAATCCGGAGCAAGTCTGGTAGTGTCCATCCCTAGATGCATCATCCATGCAAGTTTGGTCCGAGTAGGGCCTGTAGTTACTTGGGAATGGACCTGCTCCTAAAACTTTAACCTGGTCACTCATCTAGTAAATGTGGTCAGATCCAGCATCCGAAGCAAGTCTGGTAGTGTCCATCCCTGGATGCATCATCCATGCAAGTTTGGTCCGGGTAAGGCCTATAGTTACTTGGGAATGGACCTGCTCCTAAAACTTTAACCTGGTCACTCATCTGGAAAATGTAGGTCAGATCCAGCATTCGAAGCAAGTCTGGTAGTGTCCATCCCTAGATGCATCATCCATGCAAGTTTGGTCCAGGTAGGGCTTATAGTTACTTAGGAATGGACCTGCTCCTAAAACTTTAACGCTAACGCCGACACCGACGCCAGGGTATAGCATAATCTCATCTCGACTTCGTCGAGGTGAGCTAAAATTATTAAAACAAAGAGAAACCAAAGCTGTATGAGGGACTATTACTGCAATGCTGCATAAGCAAACTCAACACAGCATATCTGAAAGTTTTATAAAATAGAGGTCACACTCAGGGTCTATAGCATGCACCAGACCTGGCTGCAAAACTGTAGCTAATTTCTTTTTTTTTTTGACAGACTGGAGGGCTGCAATGCCTCCATTGAAAACAGTGCATAAAAAAGTGTGCTGAATCTCAATTCATTTCTCTGTTTTTCAAATGCCATCTAAAACAAGAGATGTTTGTAAAACACTTATGCCCCCCTCCCCCCATATTGGAATTTTTCCAAGTCCAAGGGGCAAAACTATGTCAAAAATAGCACTGAACCCAAAACAGAACTTGACCTAGATATTCATCTGATAAATCAGTATACTAAATTTCATCTCAGCAGGTGCAACAGTTGCAAAGAAAATGAACGGAAACTACAAATAATTGGAATTTTTCTAAGTCCAAGGGGCATAACTCTGTCAAACATAGGTAATCAGAGATTACAGAGCTCACCTCAACGTGTGTTGTCTTTAAGTAAGGCAAATTAAGTCACACAATTAACCAACAAAAAGTGTACATCCAAAAATGCAAAATTTATGCAATTTTGATACTTTGGAATAGACCTATACAAAAACTAAAAACGAGTTCTTCATCATGAAAATGTAAATAAAATCCAGCATCTGAAGCAAGATTGAGAGTTTTCATCCCTTGATGCATTATTTAAGCAACTGGTTTATACAAGCCTTATAGTTTCTTGGTGATAGACTTGCACCCATAACTTTTACGAGGTCTATTATCTGGAAAATGTATTCGAATTCAGCATCTGAAGCAAGTCCATTTGTGTGCATCCTAAGATGTATCATCCATGCAAGTTTGGTCAACATAGGGCTTAAAGTTACTTGCAAATGAAACCTGTATAAAATAATTAACCTTTCCACTAATCCAGGAAATGTAGTCAGATTCAGCATCCGAAGCCAGCCTAGTAGAATGCACCCTTAGATGTACCATCCATGCAAGTTTGGTCATTATAGGGCTCAAAGTTACTTGAAAATGAATCCTGCACCATAAACTTTAACCTGTTTACTCGTCCAGAAAATGTAGGTCAGATTCAGCATCCGAAGCAAGTCTGGTAGTATGCATCCTAAGATGTACCATCCATGCAATTTAGTCATTATAGGGTTCATAGTACACTGTACCTTGAAAATGAAACCTTCACCAAAAACTTTAACCTGTTCACTCAACAGGAAAATGTAGGTCAGATTCAGCATCCGAAGCAAGTCTAGTAGAATACATCCTAAAATGTACCATCCATGCAAGTTTGGTCATTATAGGGCTCAAAGTATCTTCGAAATGAAACCTTCACCAAAAACTTTAACCTGTTCACTCAACCGGAAAATGTAGGTCAGATTCAGCATCCGAAGCAAGGCTGGTAGTATGCATCCTAAGATGTATCATCCATGCAAGTTTGGTCATTATATGTCTCATAGTAACTTGGAAATGAAACCTGCACCAAAAACTTTAACCTGTTCACTCAACCAGAAAATGTAGGTCAGATTCAGCATCCGAAGCAAGTCTAGTAGAATACATCCTAAGATTACCATCCATGCACGTTTGGTCATCATAGGGCTCAAAGTATCTTCGAAATGAAACCTTCACCAAAAACTTTAACCTGTTCACTCAACCGGAAAATGTAGGTCAGATTCAGCATCCGAAGCAAGGCTGGTAGTATGCATCCTAAGATGTATCATCCATGTAAGTTTGGTCAACACAGGGCTTATAGTTACTCGGAAATGAGACCTACACCAAAAAGCACCAAAAATGTTAACCTGCACCAAAAACATTAACCTGGTCATTCCTTTGCTGGAATTGCAGCATCTGAAACTTTGACTGGTACAATGAAACACACTAGCAACATCTTCCATGCAGGTCTAATATATAGGACTTAGAAGTACTTAAAAAGAAAACTGCTCCAAAAAACTTAACCTTAACCCGGGACGCCGACGCCGACGCCGACGCCGAGGGTATCCCTAGCTCCCCCAACTTCGTTGAGGTGAGCTAAAAAGGTGCAATCATACCTAAAACAGAACTTGACCTAGATATTAATGTGATTTATCTGTATACAAGATTTCATTTCAGTATGTGCAACGGTTGCAAAGAAAATGAACGGAACTGCAAATAATTGAAATTTTTCGAAGTCCAAGGGGCAGAACTCTGTTAAAAATGGTGCGATCGTACCCAAAACAGAACTTGACCTGGATATTCATCTTATAAATCCGTATACTAAATTTCATCTCAGTATGTGCAACGGTTCAAAGAAAATGAACGGGAACTGCAAATAATTGGAATTTTTCTAAGTCCAAGGGGCATAACTTTGTCAAAAATGGCGCAAACATACCCAAACCAGAACTTGACCTAGATATTCATGTGATATATCTGTATACCAAATTTTATTTCAGTATGTGCAACAGTTGTGAAGAAAATGAACGGAAACTGCAAATGATTGGAATTTTTCTAACTTTAAGGGGCATAACTCTGTCAAAAATGGCGCGATTTTACCCGAAACAGAACATGGCCTAGATATTCATATGATATATCTGTATACAAGATTTCATTTCAGTAGGTGCAACGGTTGCAAAGAAAATGAAGGAAACTGCAAATAATTGGAATTTTTCAAAGTCAAAGGGGCATAACTCTGTCAAAAATGGTGCGATCGTACCCCAAAAAAGAACTTGACCTAGATATTCATCTTATAAATCAGTATACTAAATTTCATCTCAGTATGTGCAACGGTTGTAAGAAAATAACGGAAACTGCAAATAAATTTGGGAAATTTTTTTAAGTCCAAGGGGCAT
>NW_026932130.1:0-5137 GCF_032062105.1 Saccostrea cuccullata | reverse complement strand
TTTCAGGGTCATGTATAGTTTGTAGCCCGGGAAAAAAGATGAAGTATGCACGTAGTTTCCATCCCTCGAGCTCATATTAAGTCTTTACATAAATTACCATTGTTTCATTATTATTCTTTTAACAATAAAAAATATATAAACTTATATAAAAACGTTTTAGTCTTGAAATTTGAAGAATATATAATGTAGCCGGTGAAATATATGCATGTAAATTACAATTTAACACAACCAAATTTTAGTGTCTGTACTTGTGACAGGATGTTGAAAAATGAAGGAAGATACATATATTGCACTACAAAAACGGTTAAATTCTTTTTTCAGAATCAATATCCATTGAAATCCCCCCTTTTGTTTGTCAAATAAGGGTAATAAAGTAAATTTGCGAAAAAAAGAAAGAAATTGGTACTGAAAGAAGTTGAAACGTGATCCCCCTCCCCCCTATCTTTACCCACACACAAACAAGAAATAGGATTTTCGAGTTAGGACAATTTTTCCTTTTTTTGGACAAGTATTAAATTTAACTTAAGTCGATTTTTTCTCTCTAGCTCCCAAACACCTACTTTCAAAAAATATGCTACGTCATTGAAAGATATCAGACATAACGTAGAAATTAAGAGCCATTCTCTGTAACGACTTGAAATTTTATATAGGAGCTGTGGCACGCATAGTCTCAGAATTTCTCCAAACTCTCTACGATAAAAGTCATTGATACCCTAAACTGAAATCAGGCAAAAATTGGTTGCTATGTTTTATAGTTACCATGGCAACATGTCTTAAAGTTCGAAAAATGGCATTTTTTAACATGTTTAGAGCCCCATAGTTAACATTTGCGGCAAAGCAAACAATTGGCAATGACTGTTTCCAAAAGTTGAAGGTTAGATGTCTGAAATGCATGATAAACATGTTTGGTAAATCAACTATTACATACGTTTCTATGGTAACAAAGTATTCAAAAGTAAAAAAAAATATTCATTGAATTTTATAAAGTCATACAGGTAAAAATAAAAAGCAATTATGGGATGAAATGTGACCTAATAATAGAAAAAATTACCTTGAAACATATACCATTAACAAAATATGATATTTCATTTTGGTTGGCAATGGTTGCCAAGGTTTTTATACCACAGAGAGCCTTCAAAGTAACAATCTGTATGTTTAAATTTGATCCTATCTTTAAAAAAGCACATTTCCTCATAATTAATGATCAATTTTTAAAGATGTTGGTGTGCTCCTAGTTTTCCCATTTGAAAAAATTCAGATTACATTCTATAAATAGAGCGTTGCTATGGAAATAAGCAGAAAATATATGCTTAAAAACCCGAAAAATATTTTCTTTCCTTGGATACGTACCTTTTAATGTAGATTCCCAAAACTTTTATGATTGATATTTATTAACAGCTAATCTGACTTTTAATTTTGACCATCGTCCAATCTCTAAGTGGATGCAAGAAGTTGGCACACAGGGTTTAATATTGATATAAAGTTCACAAAATCGAACATTTTCCCTTCTTGGTAACCATAGCAACAGTGTTGTTTTCTTCATCGAATTTTATCAATATATGATATTCAACTTCAGTTCTAACAGATAAATACTATTCAAGCTGAGTCCTTTAATTTGTTTCTTGATTAAATGGCAATTTAATTCTTAATGCAGCGAAAAATAATTCACTTTTAAGCACTGGTACTTTGTTTCCATGGTAACACTGCAATGTAGCAATTATACCCAATTTTTCTTATGGTTTTGGTGTTGCAAGGTCCTAATGATGCATACTTGCCAGTCTTGAATTTTCATGTTTTTCCTCAAGACAGTAGCATTAACCGAATCTTAGTTACTGGTTTTGCATGGTTACACTGTGTTACCATGGCAACCAGAAAAGTTATTTATAGAATAATATTGCTTATACTTATATACTTAAGGTCAAACATTTTCATTGTTTTTCTTAAGTCGTTGATTGAGTCTGAGCATTTAACACCTACCATTAGTGAATACAGAGTGTTTTTCAGCATATTTCAGCATTTTGAATGTATTCCAAATGTACCCTTGGTTACCACTTACTTAGAACATATATTCTAAACAGTTTCTTTACAGTAAAAATGACATCAAGGTATCATTGTTTTTGTGAGAATGGTTTGTTTGCTTTTTCTAGTTTTTATTAAGCCACAGTCAAGATTTAAAGTGGCTGAAAATCTCGATTTTTCAAACTTTTCCGGCTGTTGCCATAGCAACCGAGACACATAGCAACGATATTTTGTTTGACATTTGTTTCTTGTCAAGTACTAAGCATGGGTGAAGTTTCATCAAAATCGGTGACCATGCGTGGCAACGAAGTTTAAGTGGTTACAGAGAATGGCTATTAATAAGACCCAAATTTATTTTTCAGAATCAAGAATAAGTTTTAAAAAGCAATTTAGTAAAAGAAAAATAAGATACCTACGGTACGGAAATGTAATCAGGATTTTAAAAATTGGGCTTATAAAACCCCAGGGAAACACACAAAAATTCAAGTAAGGTTTAAATTTTAATGACATTAGATGCGTTTTAGTTGTGATCAATTAAAATGGATATCAGACGGAATATATGGCTACGTAAGTTAACCTCTTTATTTTCATGCAAGTACCTATTCTTTAATAAAGAAATAATAACCCCCAAATTACTGAGAAATTATACTTGATTCCATCTTCGTCTTTAACATATCTGAAATGTATGACTCCTCATATAAAAGCGACATATTTTTAAGTACCCGGTATATACTTAGGTAATGCAGCTAAATTTGATGATGCAAATTCGTTGTAGACGAACGTGAGTACAAAAAGTCATCTGAATGTAATGAATAGATTCTGTTATTAAATGCATTCAGTTCTATTGTTGAGCCACAAATTGTTCTTTAAATCAAACAATAAGGCAAATGGCGGGTGCGGTCGGTCTTCAGGGGGTTGTTTACTCCTCTCTGGCACCCGATCCTACCGGTATATGTGTTTTTGCCCTGTTCACAGACTTTATTTGTTTGAAGTATTTTACCAGAGCAATCACTGCTCGTTATCTTCACGATTAACCTAAATATTTTCTTTCTTTTTTTCAGGATAGCGCTATTTCTTTTAAATGGCGAAGAATGAAGGTTGAATCCTTATATGACATGCATTCTTTATACAGTTTAGCAAAATACGTTAACTTGTTAAGTTTTTTTTTGTTTTAATTACTTTATATAAGACATTTCTCAATAAAAGTAATTTCAGAATTGATAGAAGGTACATATGTCAAACACTTCTTTTGAAATATAGGAGGACAACTAACAAAAATGCATTTTCTGCCAAAATATAGCATTTGTAGGAAAAAAATGTTCACAAAACGTTTTGAAATCCGTGTAATGGTGTGATGCTGAAAGCTATTCTTGTTTCAGCAACTTATTTGTCAATAACTTAACTCATAATGAAAATTGTTCACACGTAGAGCATGCTCGAATCAACTGAGAGAAATAAACTCCGTAAGCATGTGATGATGGTACATGTATATTGCTGCATAAGTAAGGGAGGCTGAAGATTGAAAAGAAAACTTCAAGTCATTTGTTTGCGCAACGCCAATTTTAAAACTTGTAAAATACGAGGGTCCTTCAAAATGTTCGTAGACTTTTGTCGTAATTAACTTTATTTTACGTCATATTATATCCAAATTTGGTACACATATTTTAACAACTAATTCGAATAATTTGATTTAAAAAAATTGGAATATATCTTCAATAGGCGCTTGGGTCAAGGATACTGTATTTTTGTATATAATATATTGTCGAGGAAATTCGAGCTATACTCGTAACATTTTTTTCAGTGTGCAGTGTTAATTTTTAGTTTTTTGTAAACCTTTCTGCTTCATATACACTAGAATGTCACGGAAATTCGATTTTATACACGCTTTAAAAATGACATGTCCCACTGTAATAAAAAGAAACAACCCCTGCGAAATGATATTCATGATTTTAAGAACCTTTATGAGTTGTTCATAATTGTTCATGAATGGTTCTTAAAGGATTCTTAACAGGTTCATAAAAGTAGTTCATGAATAAAATTCATGAAAACATTCATAATTCATAGTTCATGAACAAATGATGAACAAATATGAATATTGTTAATTTTCAGTTTAAAGAAAAAAACTTAGTAGTTCAAGGTAATGAATGTTCATGAATTTTCATGAAGACTAAAAATGTAAAAATAATTGTCACAAACGATCGCCAGAAAACACTCATTACTCCCATAATACAACTTTTGCATGCAGATGCAATTGTTGAACAAGCCCCTGATTTAATTAATAACATGCTTTTGTTTTGATTTTGAAAGTATGGGATCAGGGCCGAGTAGGGGAACATAAGAGGTTAAAATCACTATTTTCTACTCTATGTAATTGATAACTTAGATTCTTTAGGAAAAAAACTTGTTATGAACTGTCTAGAAGGGAGATTATAATTAAATCATGATCGTAATTTAAAGAACACTGCATCAATATTGACAGCATTTTATTCTCATATTGAATTACTAATGTTTCTTCATCATTTAAATTGGCCAGCTATATTAAAATTGTGCTTTAAATTATCCCATTTTTCACGACACAACTTTGTTCGACCGAATTTTCTCTATTTGTCAAACTTTTAACAAGTTGCAAGAAATTGAAACAGACTTACACTCTAGGAAAAATTTCATAATCTTCCTAAAAACGTATCATAAATTTATTGACAACTAAAAAATTATATCTCTTGTCCGTACTGTACCGTACCATTCTTGGGTCGAAAAGCTTTATATTTTGATGTTGTTATTATAAAGTCACATTTTTCTGTCCATCGTGTGTAAATGATACAGCACAGGCTGCATGGTTGTGAAGAAGCTATGACATGAACCACATTCGTATTTTTTAGTCTATTCTCCTATACACTTTCATAGCTCAGGGTACTCAGTTTGAGGGAGAGTGGTTCCAAGAAATATTTGTTGTCCTCTGATATGGAGGCGGCCATACTTGAATACGAAACTATGGCTCTACAGGTATAATTTTAAAAAAAAATCCAATTCAATAAATGATATAACTTATATTAATTTTTAAAAAATTAATTTCAGTGAAAAATCATTCAGATAGTGTTTGTTATTTTTTGTTTAACAA
>NW_026932129.1:0-5127 GCF_032062105.1 Saccostrea cuccullata | reverse complement strand
AACTGTAGCCAAAACTTTTCAATGTAAAAGCGCTCGGACTTTCATTTTCACATTCATCATGACAAGACTTTCATCCCCTGAGTACACATAATTTTAATCTTTTGATTCAGACCTTGGAGTTCGACCTTTTTTTCGAAAAACTTTCTTATTTTATATGTGTTATTATTCGAAAAATGTTTCTTTAGATGCTGCTATTCTTTTTTTTTCCCTTGCGGTTAATATCTTAATTACATTACAAGGCAGCAAGTTTTACCCCGGTATATTACTTTGTACATCCAAATCTCATAAACTGTTTAGTGTTCCAGTCAGGAGTTTTGTTGTGCATATATTATCACCCATTTCTCTTTGAAATTATATCGTTATCAATTTTGAAGAATTGTCATTTAGAATAATCTTAGAATAATAAACGTTTTAAACATATACTGCAGTATTTGAATTGTAAATGTTATAGTCAATTTTCAACTTTAATATCTAATAGCATTCTTATTTTCCGGTTCCTATGCCTATCTTTTAGGTATAGAATAGTATTATTTTTTTGTTCCTTTGCCTATCTGTTAGGTATAGGATAGTATTATTTTTTCTGTTCCTTTGTTTATCTTTTAGGTATAGGATAGTATCACATCTTTTAGGTATAGGATAGTATTATTTTTCTGTTCCTTTGTTTATCTTTTAGGTATAGGATAGTATCATATCTTTTAGGCATAGGATAGTATTATTTTTCTGTTCCTTTGTTTATCTTTTAGGTATAGGATAGTATCATATCTTTTAGGTATAGGATAGTGTTATTTTCTGTTCCTTTGCCTATCTGTTAGGTATAGGATAGTATTATTTTTCTGTTCCTTTGTATATCTTTTAGGTATAGGATAGTATCACATCTTTTAGGTATAGGATAGTATTATTTTTCTGTTCCTTTGTTTATCTTTTAGGTATAGGATAGTATCATATCTTTTAGGCATAGGAAAGTATTATTTTTCTGTTCCTTTGTTAATCTTTTAGGTATAGGATAGTATCATATCTTTTAGGTATAGGATAGTGTTATTTTCTGTTCCTTTGCCTATCTGTTAGGTATAGGATAGTATTATTTTTCTGTTCCTTTGTATATCTTTTAGGTATAGGATAGTATCATATCTTTTAGGTATAGGATAGTATTTTTCTGTTCCTTTGTTTATCTTTTAGATATAGGATAGTATCATATCTTTTAGGTATAGGATAGTGTTATTTTCTGTTCCTTTGTCTGTCTTTTAGGTATAGGATAGTATTATTTTCTGTTCCTTTGTCTATCTTTTAGGTATAGGATATTATTATTTTTCTGTTTCTTTACATTTTAGGTATAGGATAGTGTTATCCAAGATGAAGAGAATTGACATCAAAACACGACACGTCACCGACATCAGATGTCTCCAGGGCGGAAGTGACGTGGATAAATGACGGCAGTTTTACAATTTTAGTGAAATCAAACAATATTCAGATATTCCTGATTCCATTAGCTACCTGAAAAAAAAATATTTCTGAAGTTCTATTGATATTTTAAAGCATTGCGTGTTTATTTTATCATTTAGTGTTCTGCAAAATATGGGTATCCTTCCTTTACAAATTTATGCTGCAAATTGCCTTAAAGTTATTTTTTAATTTTGTTCATTTCCATTAGATTATTCTAGTGGATTGTAACCTGCACCTGCTTCCGAAAATAGGATGGACACAGACTTTAAAATTATTCAGTCTAAGAAACTTTATGATTAAAAATTATTTTGAACACGGCAGTTCTTGTATATTATTAGGATATCATTTCTATCATGATAATCATCGTATGTATATATCTAGAAGGTAACACCCTCTTTTTCAGAGTGCCTTAAAATTCATATGATTTAAACCTTATCATCAATATATTGGTCTTTGTTTTAAATGCATTTACGATAAACTCTAAAAAAATTAAACGTCATAGTACAAATAGCAGCTTTCATTTTAACGGTTACATTGTTGAATGTATGTTCAACAAATTATTTACCAGTCATAACCAAAATATTTTTATCAATAAATCTTTCTCTTCATCAAATGGTGCTCACAATAAAATTTACAACAGAACTGTTTGAAAAATGTCTATAAATATAGTTTAAATCAAGCGATGTTATTTCTGTTACTGTCAATTTCCTTCCTGTAGTTCCATATATGTATAATTAATATGATATATTAAACCTTCCTGTTTTGTTTTAACTTAATTGTGTATAGGGTACTTTGAATTAACAGCAGAAATGATGCAGGTTTGTGATTTCATTTTATGAGGAGTATTTATTCCAGTAATCAGCTTCTGATAATAATTTTCAATCATGTTAGAATGTACCAATACTTATTTTTAGGACACGGAAACTGGTATATATGAAAACATGTGGCTTTCACAGGCCAAGTTAGAAGCTGGAAAACGTAAGTCATTTATGTATTTGTTTTTTTTTATTTAGCTTTCTTACGATATACCACAGCTTTGTAAGTCAGCTAGGATTGAATTGTTATTGTTATTCTCGGATGATCTTCATGGATGTAAATATCAGACCTTTTGTTATTGTAGAGAGATCTGGTAGACATCAGAGGGGCAGAGGAAGTGGAAGTTGTGTTCTCTTCATTCTTGACTGTTCAGAAAGCATGAGGGGGGAACCTTTCAGAGAAATGAAAAGGGGAGTCTTGGCGATACTAGACGGTGGGTCAATTAATATCGTGTGTGGGTACAATGTGTTCAAGTACAATGTGATGTATGATAATGCTGGTATTTTAATTCCATTTATAGGGTTCTATCAACACCCAGGGATGGGTGAAAATGTCTCTGTTATAGTGATGGGGCACGAAACAAAATTCCTGCAGTATTACTCAAACCAATATTTGACAATCAAACAACACATAGGTATTTTTTTCTCCAACAATAATTGTACGCCAGTCCCTAATATTTCTTTTCGTTGTGGTGTAGTAGTCGAGATTGGCTATAGTCAGACAGGGGAAGTCACGAATTTGTTAATTACTAGATTTTTATATGGGCTTATGCAATTTATACGCGAAAAACTATGGAGATAACGAACAGCATTCAACCTCAAAAGTCAGTTCAAACAATACAAATCAGATGCAGAGCAAACATGGACTCTAACACAGCAGAGAAGGGATCAGATGCCAGGGAGGAATGAGCATCCTCGATCAACTGGTCAAACCCACCGCGTTCTCCTAGTCATGATCGGAAATAAAGAGAGTATATAATATAAATATTATGAAAATGGTCAGTATGTTTTAAGTATTGTTGAACTTCGAATTAGATTAAAGAATTAATATTCTGAAAAATAATTTCATTTAGTCAATTATTGAGTTTTTAAGATACTTGGTTTTGCTTACTTGACAAGTTTGTAAAACCTACCACTTGTTAGTCATTCTCTTGTCTGACTTGTTACAGAGGAGGTGGAATGTGGCGGACCCTCGCCTCTCACTGCCGCCTTTCTATTGGCCCTCGGGGGACTGTACGAAGGAGCAGGTAAAGAAAAGATTAAATAAACTGGTTATGTAAATCAGTTTTATATCTCCAAAGATAAAATCTTTGGGTGCAATAGATTTTTTTCAGAACAATTTATGACATTAAGAAAAATTAACTGCAATTCTGACCACGGTCTAAAGACATGTTTCTACCTTAGAAAAAATAAAACAAACTTTCATTACATCTTTATTATCTACCTCTTTACAGCCCATACCAGCAAAGTTGGTGACTTTCTTCTCCATCCCAGAGTGGTACTATTTACAGATGGTCAAATTACAGACTTCACAGATGCATGCGCTACCGACAGTGAGGCGGATCTAACATCTAATGACCGTGTAATCATTATAGTCTCGCAAGTTCGACTTATGAAATATGTATATAGAATGCTATATAAGTTGCAATCAAGAAAAAAATATAAAATGTGAATATAATATCAGAATTAAGTCATTTTATTTCTATTTCACAGATATTAGTACCATTCTTTTCTGTTTTACATCGAATAGGAGAAAATAATCCGATATTCTGTTTCCCAGTTGGAGAGAACCCAAATTACGTAAACCATTCAATGCAATGATATTACACCTGTTTTTTTATTACAATTATATGAATATAGTTTGCACTAAAATCACATTCAAATACTATTTATCAATAGAAATGTGGGTAAATATTTCTTCAGAAAATAATATTAAGTTAATTGTAGAAACTCTGAAATGTCAATGAATAAAAAAAAAAGTTCTGTTTTATTTGTGTAATTAATCACAATTGTATTATTCAAGGCTTTATTACAAACTATATCAAGAGGTTCTAAGGGAGGCAGAGTTTTGGAGATTTGTGAAGCAAAGTGCTTTGGACGATATACCCTCCATTACGTAATTGATGTTGCATCAAATGTCATTTCTTTTAGTTTTGTTCTTTTAAACTAAGAAAAATTATCTATTAACGCTTGTGGGTTTTTTTTTTTTTTACAGATTTCAGCAGATATGATATCCAAAGTAACAAACAAGGATGAAATAGATAGAGGGAATTTGAGATCGGTGGCTGAATCTGTACTGGAATGGCAGACCTATGATGAAGACGATTTGGTATGTTTGGCAATCTAAAAAAATAGCTTCACTTGTCATTAATTAAAAGGTATAATTGCGTAAAATATCTCGATCCGTGTTTTTCCGTAACATTACATGAATTACAAGCAAATTCAAGGAATTGTGGTCCCCCGCTTTCGGTGTCTTTGTGGATGAGATGTCATTTTTTTATGATATATTGTGTCTAAGATGAACACCCTATCATATATCATTTATTAAGAAATTATCATTGAAGTTGATTTTTTTTAAAAATAAGGTCAATCGTGAAGGTAAAGGTCAAGGTGTAAGAAATCATAGCATGCTCAGAATTATCTTATCACAGGTTATGCACATGTCAAATATAAAAGCCCTATCTCTTCTCAATGTAAGGAACAAGATGTGTTTGTATGGCAACATAACGAAGATTAAACTTTTCTTAAATGCAAATTAAATATATTATTACCCAAAGTAGGGTTTTTCTCACAAGAAATACGATTGTGAAATACAAAATTCCTAGCACCACCTGTTCAAAAGTTATAGTCGAGGATAAATTTTTGAAAGGTA
>NW_026932128.1:0-5092 GCF_032062105.1 Saccostrea cuccullata | reverse complement strand
TCACTCCAGGTTGACCTGAAACACGTGTTCGAAGTAGAATGTAAACATGTATTTGGCGTAAACATTGCTATTTATTCAACGATTGGTCAGTTGCTCGTGGTAAGATCCTCTGTGTGCATTTATAACAACAGCCATATAAGGCAAACAAAGGTTTGTCAGTGTAGATGATATTGCACCTACTTTTTACCAGCGTATCGGTTGCTAGTGAGCTATTAATTTTGCCGTAAACTACGATAAGATATATATTGTTATTTAACACCCCCCTTTAGCTACCTTTTTTCTGTTTAAAATCATGAAAGTCTTACAGAAAGGTCTGAAAACATATTTTTACAGGGCATACAGACTATAGCAATTTTCTGTTTACTGCCAATTTTATTTATAAAACCGGTTCTACCCTATAACCTTTGAATAGGTCAACCTAAACCACGTGCCTTGAATTTAAATCACAATAACATTAGTAGGGGTGATGCAACCTTTTCTTTAAAGTGCCCAGCGCTTGTTTGTTTGTTGTTTAAAGTACCTCTCGGGAATTTTTCACTCATATAGACATGCCACCACTTGCCTATCTTGTCAGCACTTACTGCAACACGGGATCTTGAATTATACGTCTAACTCGAAGGACATGTCTCCACGTTCCGCAATGGGATTCGAACCAGCGACGTAGGAATCAACTCCCTACTCCGCGACGCTAGAGCAGACGCTCTTATACAATATCTGCCGAGCGCTTGTCAAATTAGCAGTTACTGCCAATCTTTAATTGACTAAGGCCATTTTAGAAATGTCCATTGAAAGGCACATTGCCGACCCAGACTTTCGTTGTAATTTGGTCAAATATGGTGGTACCGTGGTAGTGTATGAGTAAAATTCACACTGAAAGAATTTAAAACCTTATATTTACATTCAGTGCGATTTTCTTTATGAAATCCATTAAGAATCCACGACGTTCAAATCTCTATAACACACGCGAAACCTAGTCACCGCGCGTTGGAATACACAGTAGGAACTATATGCATTTTCAATACTTGATCATCACAAAAATGTACAGTGTTTGACACAGTTTAATAAAAAAAATTTAACCCTGTCAAATTAACGAAAAAATACAACAGCTGTGCATTTAAAATTAGTTCGTCACTTTTTTTCCCTCGCAATGTTCGTTTGCGTTATTTAACTTTACGACGTCATAAACGTCACAAACGGCTCTTACGTCTGTAAAGCACACCAGTTTTGAAGGGTGCTAAATTCACATTAAAGATTACCGAAATAACAATTATGTAGAGGAAAAATTAAAGAATGTAAATATAAGCATTGAATTCATATTTTGGGATGTCTTCGGTCCTATAACACACCTGGCCGTGCCGACATCATACCGCGCTAACGCGCGGTATTCACTTTGTCGGCACGGCCAGGTGTGTTATAGGACCGAAGACATCCCAAAATATGTATTCAATGCTTAAATGACTGACAGAAATGGGAGAAGGGAAAATTTTGACCTCTAAAGTTTCACTGCAGATTCAACATATAAATGTCTCGATCTACCTGCATTTCACAGCTGAAGGACTATGGTGTATCATTTAATATGTAGATCCACATAAAATTGCTATCATTCTATCTTCCCCTCTATACCAGTCATGGCTATTTAAGCTCACAATGCATTTGTCTCATGTTTCTTATGAATAATATTGTAGGTCAGCATTGGCAAATTAAAAACTACATGAGATGTCTCAAATAATTTTTAAACGCTCGTGTTTTACACAAATCTATTCAACACATTTGATACTCTACGAATGTTGTTTAGCAAAGGGGCTATTTTTTCTCCGATAAATTACTAATGACTAGTGGTGGTATGCACTAATTAGTTTATAATTTTTATTTAAAAAACAAATATATACGTATACATGTAATTATAATAATACATTTATTGGTTAATTATGTTTGATAAGAAAAACATAAGTTATAAAACAGAAAAAAGAAGAAAAAATATTTCCAAAAAGGAAAGACAAAATATAATTATAACGAACAGTATTCCAGCTGAGTCTATTTAAAGAGTGCAAATCGGAAGCAGATCAAACAGGGAACTTCAAAAACATCAAATGTGGGATCAGGCACCATGGATAAGTTAGCAAACTGGCTGCTCCCGCCGTCTTTTTCTTATCATGATTGGGGGAAAAAACCGAAAAAAATGTAGTTTATAGAATGTCCTAATGAACGCCATTCAGTTTGATTTATGATAGTTAAAATATCCTTGTTATGTAATCCTTTGTGTTTTAGTGCATTATATAGCATAATAGATTTGGATATTTAAAACCTGTACATTAAGTTGACAAATCTTTCAATTCCTAACTAATCAACAGGTTTTTGTCAACTTAATGTACAATCCCAGGTAACTTAATGTACAGGTTTCAAATGTTGAAAACAGTGCATAAAAAGCAAAATATTTTCTGAACTTCACTCGTAATGAAAACAGGCAAATAAAATTTTATATTTGAAATATTTAAAAATAATTTAATTTCACTTATATCAAGCCATTCAGAGGAACATATAATATTTTGTATAACATAACTTGCCTACGTCACAATGAGTTACGTCAAAAACGTATTACTCCGCTTGACGTTACTTTTAAAATAATGCTCAATTTGAAGCCTTATTCTGGAGGAAAAATTGTCTCATTGTCTACACTGAAATTAAATTATAAAGAATAAAGCTAATTTCAACTTATGTTATACGATATAACAAAACTTGGGACAGTTTACGCTTTTTTATAAACCGCTTCGCGGTTTATAAAGCGTAAACTGCCCCAAGTTATGTTATATCGTATAACATAAGTTGAAATTAGCTTCATTCCTTAAGTATATCATCTTTGGAAATGGCAAATCCAATGCAAAAAGACATACTTGTGTGTATATATATATATATATATATATATATATATATATATATATATATATATATATATATATATATATATATATATATGTTTTATATCCTGATGCATAATAATTTTAGAACACCTACATCCAGAATTGCCAGGATCAAAGTTTCTTTATTAATAAACAAAGTCTCATGGTCTCTAAATGAATGCTTGACGTGGTAGATCCATTTCATAAATGTTAAAAATCATAATATCCAATAACAATTCAAATTTTAAAAGAGAAATGTATATTTCCTTATGAAATGATAATCAAATTAGATGCACGTGGAATCATTCTTAGGACAGGGAACACAAATCTTAATCTTTTTCATACATTTGTCATCATCTGAATACTTCATATATCCATGAATTACTTCATTTACTCTCTGATGCTATCCATTGTTGGTTCAATTGTAGGATCAAATTGTAATAGATTTACGGCCCGTTTTTCTCTTTTAATTATGAGTTGTTCTTCAATCTCAGTATAATACATGCAAGTCGCCGCTGTTGTTCTTAAAGTGTTTCGCATAGTGACCCTAAGTCTTGTATTGTTCACAAAGATTTGCGATATTTTTTGTCAAAACTTGAACACTAACCAGAATCTGCATACCTACAATCTTCTGTTGTGCTTACCTTCTTCAGAGTATTTACCATCCTTTGGTCTGTATTTTGGAGAAATATGTATTACTTTCTTCATTGGATGAGAACAGCTTCTTTCATAAAGCTTTACATAAGAAGTAGTCAGAAATTAAGTGAGATATTATTTAAATCTAAATTCACTTGGTACTGCCTATTAAGTTAAACAATGCAGCTATTATTTAACCCTTCACTCTCTAGACAATCAGTTGTGTTACATAATCAAAGCAAATACATAACCATCACCAGGGGCAGTTTAAGTTAACAGTAGACAAAATGTTTTAGGTAGGATAAAGGCCTCAAACTGTCCAATATATGAGTGAAAAAAGAAATCTCGGTCCTTCGGGCCTCGAACAGTTCTTTCTCTCACAGAATGGACATTTTTCACACTTTCCTCTTTACGTAGTATATTTGTTGACATGGTAAGTCATTGCAAAGAAGGAAAGAAGTCAACCTTTATCTAGGACAGAAAGCTTTAATATAATAAAAGCTTTAATATTATACTTTAATAACTTTTAAATCAATAATTTTTAAATATTTAGTGATGAACACGTTGCATCTAGCACCGATTCCGTGACCATTTCAAAATACCTCTACCTACTTAAGTACTCTTTTCTGAACGAGCTGTTTAATGTCTATGTAATTGTAGGCGCACCGTAAACATTGTATTAAAACATAACAATAACCACTTATCTCTATTTTTTATACATACTCCAAAGTCATAAACACTCTTTTCTCCGAGAAATCATGTTTGTGTCCAAAAGAATGTCTTCTATTAAGTTTAGTTTTTTTCATTACTTTTTGTGGACCAACTCTAGAATATTGTTCTTTGAAGTGATGCATATAGGATGTATCTGAAACTGTTCTTCTTACTGAAACAAAAATATTATTCTTTTCTTTAACATTTTGGCGATTTTCCTCCTTTGCATTAGTAAAAAATGTACATAGCTTTGGGAATCTTTGTGTACATGTACTCGTCACATCTGATAAAACATAGGTAGGTGCTCGTTCTATAGCGTCTTCAAGAGTGGCGAGAATCTGATTTATTTCGTCCACAGTTGCTACTCTCTCTGATTTATTTCTGATTGAACGTTCAATCTTCTTAACATCTTCCTGTTGTAAAGGACGAAGAGAAATCCACATACAAACATTCTGTAGCACACAGAAGGATTGGAGTGTCTGAAATAGGCATATATTTATCAATAATGGGAATGAGTGGAACTTGTCTTTCAATTGTTTGATGAAATACAATGCATAATTTTTCTTTTAAGATTTCGTCCTTAACAAATCCTTTGGGTATAACTATCATTATATTTCTTGAATTCTTTATTGCACGTTCTAGTAGACGATACATGTTCTCTCCGATCTTTGCATCATCTGTCTCTTTCACACAATGAATGTTTTTCTTTTGCAACGCTGTTACAAGTTTACAAACCCAGTTTGAAACATCTATATCTTCTTTTCCATGGTCAAGAATGTAAAGGTGTATATTGGAATTTTTTCCCCCCAAAATCAACACTTTTCATTCATAAAAAAACATATTACAGT
>NW_026932127.1:0-5082 GCF_032062105.1 Saccostrea cuccullata | reverse complement strand
TTTATGTAGAATGTAAAAATTAAAGCCGAATTGGCATTATTTTAATATGTGAGAAAGGTGGGAGATAGGTCTTTTACAGTTCACAAAAAAGAAAGGGTGGGGGGGGGATAAGATGAACACATATGATATATATAAAATACACACTTTATTTACTAAAATCTCGTCTCAATTGAACCATTGAAGTTTTTCTACCGGTCCTTTCGCCATCGCGGCGTCAAAGACTTTACCTGCACACTTGGGTATGGCACAATGGGTTTTCCCCCCGCGAAGTCTATTTATGAGAAAAAAAAATTAATATTTTTTAGTGTTTAAGGAAACGTTGAACCTACGTTTGCAAAAGTTCTTAGACATTCAAAGATATTTAATTCCTTCTTTATCAAATCAAGAAACTGGTTATACGTAAATTCAGCAAATAGGGGCCTTTACTTATGCCATGAATATCACAGAAAAAGATAGAAAGAAAGACAAAGAAATTTAAAAAACCCGACTTTTAATCCCTTTCTGTGACGACCGGAAGAATTGACGACGGAAAAAATGTTGTTCGCCACATCTTCAAGTCCAGATCTATGATATCTGACACAGTAAACTTTCATATCTTCAGCTGTTCTGGAGAAATGGACCGGACAAAGGTCATTTCCAAAAGTTGGTCAATACGAAAATAGTAAGAATACTAGATACGATCTCGTTGCGAGCAACGAGAGGTCTTCCGTCCGATTCAGGAAAAAAAACTTGTAAAATCGAACTAAAAAGTGATTCAAAATTTTGATCACCACAAGATGAATGTCCCATTAAACTTGACTTAATGGTAGCTTATAGGTGCTTAATGGTGGCTTAAAGGCTGCCTTTAAACCACCATTAAGCACCTATAAGCCACCAGTAAGTTTCCATTAAATAACCATTTTGCCAAATTTCTAACTTAATGGTAGCTTAATGGTTACTTAATGGTGGCTTACAGGTTCTTAATGGTTACTTTTAGACCACCATTAAGCCACCATTAAGGTAGACTTACAGGTGCTTAATGTCCAAACTCCATCAAGCTACCATTAAGCCACAATTAATTCAAATTACACCGTCGATAATATTGTTTTTATGGGTGAAAATGTATTTTTGGAGTGATTTGTTATCAATATTATAATTGAAGAGTTCGCAGATATCTTGATATTGTAAAAATAACTAAATTCAAAATTCGTAAAAAAAAAATCGCCGCTATAAGGGCGCGATCCCATGACATTCTGTTTTCAAGGCGAACGCCATATCCATTAGGCTATCGCCGCTCTGGTATGTAGAGGAAAATATTTAACTTTATCTTTTTCAAAATTTGTTTTGACTAGGAAAAGTATTTAGTAGTATTTTGTTGAACGTTTCCAAAAGTCTTGAATTAATAAATTAATCAATATAAAAGCAATGTTATTTGTGGATCTTTTTGAAAGGCTTATATCACATTAATATATCTACATTGAGTTCGGCTTTTAGATTGTTGTGATGTGATGGATTTCTTCGCTGTGTTATTCGAAAAATTTATACATGTAAGCATTAAATCATGATTGAAAATAAATTCATTATAGATAAAACGCAAAAATCTATCATCGGAAAAGAAAGACGAAAAACAGATTTTCCTGTTTTTTTTAAATATATATAAACATGCATGTTCTGCGATTATAAACGGTTTCTGTGTCAATCCTCGCGTAATCTTGAGTTACCTGGTTAATTACATCTACATAAACTTTTTTTAGAATATCATATTCAGTTTCAATTCTTTCTATATCATAATGGGTATCAAAATAATTAACTTTTTACGATGAATCATAATTTTTAATTTGTTAATTGCTTGCGTTAGATTTAAATTTTGTAAAAATATTTGATCATCAAAATCTAGTTTTAAGTGTACGTTGTGTGTGTATAGTTCCCTGTTAGTTAACCGGGGACGAGGGACACCTAATTAAGGTCTATTGTCTGACCAGTCGGTGTACTGTACACTGATAATCTGTTAATCTTACCCCGTTTCTCAATGTGTATAAATCTCGTCGGATGTCATGTTTAGTCTGATCGGCTGTTCTTCTGAAAATCGATTTTGAAGTTACAATCATCGAAGACCGACTTGATTTTGACAGATACTTATAATTACCGCTGCATGAAAAAAGAAAGAAATAAAAGACCAACTAGATTTTGACAGATACTTAGCATGCTTACAGCTGTATGTAAAAAAAAAAAATAACGAATTAATTAAAATTATTCATGATGTAAAAGCAGGGACCTATATAAGTCCCAGGTAAAAGTCAATCTTTGAAAACTAATATTTGTATACCAGTACACCCCCCCCCCCCCAAAAAAAACAGCGAGATTATCTGACTTTAAGTTATATTCCCGTGAATTCTGTAGTGGAATGTTTCTTTTAACACATGAAATATATACACCATTTTTACAAAAAAGTAATGTATTTTGTGTTCCCAGGATAAAGATAATTTCAGAACAAAAAAAAAAACAGCGAAGGACTTGCTCCCGGTGACTTAATAATTATATATATTGGTGCACCACCTGAAGTGTTTTTTACCATGTAGGCTGGGCTGTTTTTGTGTAATCAGAAAAAATTATGTCAAATATAACTACCATTTTGTGACAAAATTTTGTTTTAAAGTAATTGTATAAGTTTGTGTTCATGGATAAAGATAATTTAATTTGTTATTTGAATAAAGGATTTCACTCAATTGTGTTTCAAAATTTATAGATATTGCACAAGGACTTGCTCCCGGTGTGTAATAATTTGTGGATTTATTTTTAAAAATCATATATACACTAAAAATAAAAACACCGCATGTAATAATGATTTATTATTTTTGTTTGAAATAATATATGGCACTGATAAAGGATGTTTTATTTTATTATCACTGTAGATGATTTAAAAAAATAATAATAATTAGCCACTGGGAGCAAGGCCCTGTGGCTGTTAGCTAACGTTGTTCTCAGTGTTTTCAAGTTTATGTATGTTGTCAAAAAAATCGTAGAAATTACAATCGAGAAAAAATCAGAATAAATTTTGCGTAAATGATTTTAAAACAACTAAAAGTTAGTTCAAAGATTCTATATAAGATGCTTAAAAGTTAAATGAGATTTGACCATTAAGTCACCATTAAGCTCAGCTTAATGGTGGCTTAATGGTAGCTTAATGAAGTTTGGACATTAAGCACCTTAAGTTGCAGCTTAATTGTGACTTAATGGTGGCTTAAAGGAATTAACTTCTTTAAGCCACCATTAAGCTACCATTAAGCGATTGCTTAAAGGTGGTCTTTCGTCTTGTGCACAAGGAGGAGTGAATCCATACTCGCCACGCTAATGCGCCTTTTTTTTTCTTTCTCCCCAAAACGCGCGAACCATTTAGCTATTGGGAATACTGCTTTAAATATACTTGTGTATACTTTTGGGCAACAGTACACCTGTCTAAGAATCATAAAAGGCTGGACACTATTCATAATTTCGTGTCAAATGCCACGCATAAATATTCGCACCTTTTCTTTGTACTGATCTATTAAAGAGGTGCAATAGCTTCAATGAAATTAATTAAATAAAACATTCTTATCACCTTTATTTTATTTCGGCGTTAGGAAAGTATATTTAACACATTGTGCACATTACATATCGTATCTAGCCCAGTAACACTAAAGCAGTGAAACGTAAATTAAGTTTTTTTAAGATTGACACTGAATTGCAACTTTTCTACTAGTGAGAGTCCAAGTAGTTTTTTGCATTTCATGTATCCTTACGTCAGAATGGTTTAATCAAACGCTCAGCTGCCTCCATAAGCCCCTACTCGCGAAATGTCGGAGTTGACAGAGACAGCCGCCATCTTGGGCCCGCTTCAGATTTTCAAATATCAATATCTAGAGTTCAGATTAACCAATATTAAAACAACTTATATAGTAAGCAGCTATAGAAGTGTCTCTATTAATATTCCAAAAATAAATGAAAAATATTGAAAAACAAAGAAAGTTGAAAATTTGGACTTTTTGAATTGGCTTCTGGTAGCGACAGGAAGTACTGACGACGAACGAAAAGTTGCGTCCTGGAAAGCATTGATCATCATCTATAAACTCTGAAAGTTTCACATTGATATCTTTTACCATTTTTTAGTTTAATCGTGGACAAAATGTCATTTTAAAATCAGGAAAATGGTCCAAAACTTGGCACCAGAGAGGAATTTCCAAAAACTGTCTTGGAACTTTCAAGAGTATCTTACAACACATCTTTCCTGAAAATTTCATGTAATTCTATCCAGTAGTTGTCGAGATATCGTGTCAGAAAAATAATAATAATAATAATAATAATAAGAAACAGAGCAATAACTATAAGGTCTTCCGTGAAGACGGAAGACCTTAATAATAAGAAACAGAGTAAAAACAATATGTTCCCCAACTTCGTTTGGGGAACATAATATGTTCCCAAACTTCGTTTGGGGAACATAATAAGGAGACTAATTGTTCAGATTACAATTTTGATTTTAATTCAGATAACAGTATGAAGTCTTTTCACCTTCTTGAGTGTTTTCATATCATCTGGCTTCAAGAAAAGAAGTTAAAAGCAAAAAAATTAATAAAACAGCAAAATTCTAATTTTCTACTACCGTGTTTTTAAGATCGGGCTGGGGTTGGTTATATTCAATAGTAGTTCCACACATGGAAAAGGGATTTTCCTTTCTGTTCAGAATTTTTTTAATATTTCCTCTCAGGCCATTTTGACAACTCTGATACCTGTGCCTGGTAAATTTTATATACTTTGTAAATAAATATATAAAGGTTTTTTGACCGGAACTATTCATTTTTTCCAATGCATAGGGGGCTACTCTCTGGGTTTTACAAGAGATGTTTAAAAAGACATTCGTGTCAGCTAATGTGACCTATATTGTTTAACACCTTCTTATTAATATTTTTTTCATGAATGCAAATATCGATTATTTTACGAAGGAGCGTACATGTATATTGATTTTTAATATACCGAAAATCGCTATTTCTGGGGATTGCGTAATTCTAAAAAAAAAATTTAAATAAATTTCAAAGGTAAATTAAACAAAGGATGCTTGGTATTAAAATA